>NW_008340915.1:1091864-1093127 GCF_000622305.1 Nannospalax galili | reverse complement strand
GTCTTTGTTTTAGGAGGGTCAGCTGTTCCTCATCTAGCAGTAATCAGTAGTCAGTATTCCTTTAGATAAGATTGGTGTCTGCTATTCATTTTCCTAGTTCTATGCTGGGTTACTATCTGGGAGTCCCTTTGGCCACCCTGGCCAACAACTCAAAAGAAGGTATTGCCTGTCTGGCATTGGCATTGTTGCTTGTTAAGTAAGCCTTTAACTATGCATATGGACTTTTAAGAAATTATATTGGCCCCTTTAATCTTTGGTTCTACTTTCCTTTTGGGTGTTTAAGGCCATACAGTTGGTCCAGATAAACCAATTTACTTTTACTCTAAAGGTTGTTTGAGGATATGTTCCACATGGGCTTTGGAGGAGCCCCTGGCTCCTTTCTTTTACCAGTTGTGCCTATGTGAAGATAAGTCAAAGGTCCTACTTGACCATGGTTGGCTTCGCTTGGAAGCATGGAGGAAATGATTCCTCTGTGTGGACCCTCCTCTTTATGGACTGGACAATGGTTCAAGTCCATCTGGTGGGGTCTCCTCAGCCTCCTTGATCAAGAGGACAGGTGACCCACCACAATTACAGGACATTTTGAGAGATGCTCATAGTCCCCTGAAACTAGTCAACCTAGGAGGGCAAGGAGCAAAAAGTGTCCTTTATGTCCCTCTGACCAAATTATTATAGGCCTCAAAGTATGTCTGTTGAACACTGAAGAGGGTTAATTCCACCAGGCTGGTACTTTTAATTATTGTGTGTCATGTAGATAAATCTTGAGCAAAGACCAGTTGTTCTCAGATAAACATTACCTAGACATACATTTCTTGATCTGCTGTGTATAATTTGTCAGTAGGTTGTAGGAGTAATATGATTCCCTCTGGTTTTCAAAACTAGCTAGGTATTGTTTATCTCTCGCATTGTCTTACCCCTCCATCATGGTTTTCCCACTTAAGCTGCCCCTATTTTCCCCCTTTCTCCCTTACTAATACGCTTCTCCTATGGTCCTACCTCTCTTGAGCTCCTTCTTTCCCTTTATCCCCTAGGTTCCTTGTATACTCTTCCTTCCCCCTCCCTTAAACTAACCCAATTTTTATCCATATCTCCCTTATTAAGGCCTGTTTCCTATTGCTCTTCTCTTTCAGGTTCTTTCTTTTCCTTTACCTCCCAGGTTCGTTTCCATTATCCTGGTTCCTATAATTATGTCTGGGTACATACTCACTTATAAGGATTTGGTTCTAGGACCCACATATGAGGGAGAATATACAGCAACTTTTT
>NW_008340915.1:1050291-1091837 GCF_000622305.1 Nannospalax galili | reverse complement strand
TTAGTATAACAGTTTCTAGTTCCATCCATTTACCTGCAAATTTCATGATTTCATCTTTCTTTACTGCTGAGTAAAACTCCATCGTATATATGAACCACATTTTCATTAACCACTCATCAATTGAGGGACACTTAGGTTGCTTCCATCTCTTAGCTATTGTGAAAAGAGCAGCAACAAACATGGATGTACAAGTGTCTCTGCAATAGCATGAGTCTTTGGATATATGCCCAGTGGTGGTATAACTGGGTCAAATAGTAGGTTCATGTGTATTTTTTTAAGAGTTCTCCACACTGCTTTCCATAGGGGTTGAACCAGTTTGCAGCCCCACCAGCAGTGGATGAGTGTTCCCCTTTCCCCACATCCTCTCCAATATTTGGTATCATTTGTTCTTTTGATCTTAGCCAGTCTGACTGGGATAAGATGAAACCTTAAAGTGGTTTTAATTTGCATTTCCCTAATTACTAGTGATGATGAACATCTTTTAAGATGTTTCATAGCCATCTTTACTTCTTCTTTTGAGATCTCTCTGTTCAGCTCCTTAGCCCATCTTTTAATCGTGTTTTTTCTTGTCTTGGTTCTCTGTTTTTTGAGTTCATTATATATTCTGGATATTAAACCTCTGTCGGATTTGCCACTGGTGACAATCTTCTCCCATTCTGTAGGTTTTCTGTTTGCTTCCGTGGTTGCCTCCTTTGATGTACAGAAGCTTTTTAGTTTAATGAGGTCCCATTTGTTAATTCTTTCCCTTATTTCCTGAGCAGTCCCTGTCCAGTTTAGAAAATCTTTTCCTACACCTATATCTTGTAGGTTATTGCCAATGTTTTCTTCTAACAGTTTCAGAGTTTGAGGCTTCACATTCAGGTCTTTGACATATTTGGAGTTGACTTTTGTGAAAGGTGAAAGATAGGGGTTTAGTTTCATTCTTCTACAGGATTCTTCTACAGTTGGAGATCCAGTTTTGCCAGCACCATTTGCTGAACATGCTGTCTTTCCTCCAGTGAATATTCTTGGCCCCTTTGTCAAATATCAGGTAGCTGAAATTGTATTTACTCATATTTGGGTCTTCAGTTTTGTTCCATTGATCTATGGGTCTATTTTTGTGCCAGTACCATGTTGTCTTTATGACTATAGTTCTGTAATACAGCTTAAAATCTGGTACAGTAATCCCCGCAGCATTGCTGTTAGTGCTCAGGGTTGTTTTTGCTATCCGAGGTCTTTTGTGGTTCCGTATGAATCTTAGGATTTTTTTTCCAATTCTGTGAAAAATGTCATGGGGATTTTGATTGGCATTGTGTTGAATCTATAAATGACTTTTGGTAGGATGGTCATTTTCACAATATTAATTCTTCCAATCCATGAGTATGGGAGGTCCTTCCATCTTCTGATGTCTTCCTCAATTTCTTTCTTTAAAGATTTAAAATTTTCATTGTAGAGCTCTTTTATGTCTTTGGTCAGGTTTATTCTGAGATATTTTATTCTTTTTGCAGCTGTTATGAACGGGAGTGTTTTCATGTGCTCTTTCTCTGATTGCTTGTTGCTGGTATATAGAAAGGCTACAGACTTTTGCAGGTTAATTTTGTAAGCTAAGACTTTACTGAACATGGTTATAATTTCTAGGAGTTTTCGGGTGGCATTTTTGGCATCTCTTAGATATAATAGCATATCATCTGCAAAAGGGGATAATTTGATCTCTTCTTTTCTAATTAATACTCCTTTAATTTCCTCCTCTTATCTTATTGCTCTTGCAAGAGTTTCAAGCATTACGTTGAAGAGAAGTGGGGATAGTGGACAGCCTTGTCTGGTTCCTGATTTCCATGGGAATGCTTCCAGTTTTTCTCCATTTAGAATGATGTTGGCTCTGGGTTTGTTATATATGCCTTTAATTATTTTGAGATATGTTCCCTCCAGTCCAGTTCCCTCTTGGACTTTAAACATAAATGCATGTTGAATTTTGTCAAAGGCCTTCTTTGCATCTATTGAGATGACCATGTGGTTCTTATCTTTGTGTCCATTTATATGATTTATGACGTGTATTGAGTTATGTGAACCATCCCTGTAGCTCTGGAATAAAGCCAGCTCAGTCATGGTGGATGATCTTTTTGATATGTGTCTGTATGTGGTTTGCAAGTATCTTGTTGAAAATTTTTGCATCTATGTTCATTAAGGATATGGGTCTATAGTTTTCTTTTTTGGTTGTATCTTTACCTGGCTTTGGTGTTAGAGTGGTGCTGCCTTCATAGAAGGAATTTGGAAGTTCTCCTTCCATTTCTATTTGTTTGAATAAAGTAAGTAGTATTGGATATAGATCTTTTTAAAATGTCTGATAGAATTCTTCTGTAAATCCTTCTGGTCCTGGGCTTTTTTTAGTCAGGAGGTTTTGTATTACTGTTTCAATTTCTTTTTATGTTATGTGTCTGTTTAAGCTGTTAATCTCTTCTTGGTTTAGTTTTGGTAGTTCCTATACCTTTAGATATCTGTCCATTTCTTTTAGGTTTTCAAATTTAGTAGCCTATAGGTTTTTAAAGTATTCCCTTTTAATGTTCCGTATCTTTCTGGTGTCTACTGTGATATTTCCCCTTTCATCTCCGAATTTGTTGATTTTGAGGTACTTTTCTTTATTTTGGTTAACTGGGCTAGCGGTCTGTCAATGTTGTTTATCTTTTCAAAGAACCAGCTCTTGGAATTGTTGATCTTTGTATTGTTTTCTTTGTTTCAGTTTCATTAATTTCTGCCTTGATTTTTGTTATTTCTTCTTGTCTGATGGGTTTGGGTTTTGTTTGCTGTTGCTTATCAAGTGTGTTGAGTTGTAATGTTAAGTCATTTATTTGTGTTCTTTCTGAGTTTTTGATATAGGCACTTTGACCTATAAACTTCTGTGGGTCGGAGAGAGGCATAGGGAGGTTCCTGCAGGCACAGGGAAGCAGAAGGAGCCAGACTGCTAATTTTATGTCATTTCTTTTGGAACAAATTGTACCTACCTTTATCAAGTTTGTAAAATAGAGGATAAATGAATGTACCTGTGGTACAAGTTAATGGAAAACCGATGTATATATTTATTTATAGTTAACAACAGTGCTTACTAAAAATACCCATTCTGGTGTATTTGTCTAGTTTCAGAATTTTCTAAAAGTTTATGGGTTTGTCTTGATGAAGTCTTGTTATGAAGCTAACAATTTCTAGTTGTTGCTTTATTAGTATCTATATGGCTCATGTGAAGTGCTGCTAATTAAGACTTTCCATTTTTCTTTGAGCCCTACCATAGCAGTCAATCGTATCTTAAACTGACAAGCTGTAAATTAAAACTTGCAGAACGCAAGCCCTGGTCCATGGAAAATGAAGTTATGTGTAGGTGACTTGTTCCATTTGAATTAATCAAATGGCTGCTGGTGTAGCCCAGCTGTGTTCTGTGATGACAAAAACGAATCTTGACATTTTAGATAATGAAAATGCAGTTCAGCACCTCTTAGAGATATGTATGATAATATATTGTCAGTCAGAAGCAGAGGAAAAGGGGAAACACCAGCCTCATCTTATTAAAATAGTCAACGTGACACGTCGCCATTGCTGGATCTCTGGTTTCTAGGGAGAGAAAGTGTCAAGTGAAACCTCTTTTTTAAAAAGATGATAGGAGTAGCTGTTTTGTGGAGGCAGGGTGAGAAGATTTGACTTTTGGTGCATGACCTCTTTGACAGTTGCTTTGTTCGTGATTTCTAGTTTCATGGTTTATTTTACTGGGGTACAGGGTAAAGCATGAAAACTCAGAAAGTAAACTCACTTTTTTGGTTTCGTAGTATTAATGCATCGCCTAGTTCATACCTTGTAAGCGCGCTTATTATTTCCTCTGCGTGTGTTTTTCTAGTCTAGCGGATTAGTTGCACCATCTCTTCAAAGGCTATCCAATCAAGGAGGGGTTATTAAAACCAGGGCGATTTATGACTGAGAATTAATTAGAGAAGCATTTTCATGCAAAACATCCAATTTTTTGATTAGCAATGGAGCAGGGCTGCAATTAGCACTCTAGGAAGCTTAAATTTCCAGCTTTTTGATTCTCAGGAAATGAAATTATCAAACCAGGGTCAGACACTTGACAGAAAAATGGGAGTGGGGGGACTGTGAAATTATATCTTAAAAATGTAGTCTTTTGATTTTAATTCTGAGATCACTATTCAGGCAATAGAAAATTCAGAAGGGGGGAAGGACAAAAATCTGAAAATGTAAGCACTGGAAGGCCTGATTCTTCAGTGGCCTATTTGCTGTTTGAAGTATCTGTTGTAAATGTTTGTTCAAATAGTGTTAGAAGCAAAGCAATGGCTTTTGTTCCTTCATTATTATTTATTATTCAATGTTTCTTTCATAAAATTCTTTTGGCTATTCAGTGCTTGAAGAAATATCTAAAATGTTTATATGCATTGGAGGGAGGCCAATTTTTTTTTCCTACTAGTAAATGACGACTTACTAATGTTAGAGTCTATTCATTTTTGTTAGAAGTTTTAATTATTTTAAATCACTTAAGGCATAGTTTAAGCAGTGAGTTATGTCAGGCCAGATTACCATTTATGCTAAGTGACCTTCGTTAAATGAGGTATCTGAGATAAGGGAGTGAGGCAACCCCAGCACTGCTGCGACCAAGCTATATTCTGTCATTTCTATAGTTGGTGTTCCCCAGGGAGACACAGCATAATGAAAATTCATTTGTTCTTGAAAATATTTTTCTCTCTCAGTCTTCTTAATTTAGACATCTAATTTCAGTTGGGAAATAGAGGAGTGATGTATCTTTTGTCTTAGCCCACTCTGAAATTCAAACTCATGTATGTCTATTCTTTATTCATTAGGTTCTAAAATCCTCAAAGAAACACACACCTTGCTAGTTTGAGTTACTCAACTCTCTTTTCACTGCTGTTTTCATATTCTTTTGATGATACTCCCTCTATCTACAATTTGTTTTTTATTTAATGGTCTTTTTGTGACAGGGTCTCCCTATAGCCCCAGTTGCCCTGGAATTCCCTATGTAGACCAAACTGACCTTGATCTCACAGGTATACTCCTACCTCTGCCTCCTGAGTGCTGGGATTAAAGGTGTGCGCCACCACACTTAGCTCCATCTATAACTTATAAATACTACAATTTAGCAGTGCAATGATCACATGTTCTTTATATGATTTGCATGCAGGGGTATCACTGGCATTGTACTCTTAATTTGGAGCACTGGCAAAGAATTCTTCCTTGGCCTGGGTGGCTGGGTGGGTATTGGGCCAAAGGTTATTTAGTAAGCTTGCATGGATATGACTTTCCTTTTTTTTTTGGTCTTTTTGAGACAGGTCTCACTGTAGCCCCAGCTGTCGTGGAACTCACTATGTAGACTAGGTTGGCCTTGAACTCACAAAGATCCACTTGCTTCTGCCTCCCAAGTCCTGTGATTAAAGGCATGTGCTACCACGCCCAACGACTTTTCTTTTTTATCTCAGCCTTTATTTCTCTATTAAAATAAAAGGAGCTTTTTATCTGACTTCTGGCTGTTATAAAAAAATACCTGTCATAAGCAAACTTCAGACTATGCCAACTATGAATGGAAGAGATAGACATACAGCCTGTATATAATCAAATTCTGTTGCTGCATTTTTTCCCTAAAGTATCTCTGATTTAGGAACATGATCAATTGATCTAATCTATCCTTTTCGCAATCCCACTTTGGATTCTCAGCTTAGTATGTCATTCTTCCTTAATCCTCCTTCCCAGTGACATCTATCACTGGTTGGATGAAAATTGGCTGCTGTCTAATCTTGGGGAAATGTGGAAGAAAACTGTGAGTCAGAGGCTGAAGGGTTGACTTTGTTGGATTTTTATGTATCAGGCTAAGTGCTTATGCTTTGAGATATTGTTGATTATGTGCCTTTTACTGTCCAATAAAATATCAGTTGGAAAAATTTATAGGTGTTTTCCTTGTTGAAGAACGTCTCTTCATTTATAGTTCTATAACTTAGGGAGCTTAAACAAACGAATTAGAGATTCTTTTTTTAAAAATTTGTTTTTATTAAATTTTTGTGTATTTCATACAGAATATCTCAAACAATCTTAATCGTCTTGTATAACCCCATCCCCACCGGCACCCTTCCATAGCCCCCTCCCTTGGCACCTTCGTAGTGCCCTCCAAAGCTATGAGAGCTAGCCTTCAGGGAAAATGGTTTCAGGTCAGTTGCAGCTCTTTTGCTCCAAATCCTGTGTCCGAAGTATGTTCTGTCTTCAGCAGTAGGGTCTTACCTTTAAGTTCTGAGAGGTCATCAAGGGCTGTGGCAATAGCCTGTGTAATTTTGGGAGTCTCTTGGACCACCCTGGCCAACAACTCATGAAAGGTTTCTCCTGTCTGGCACTGTTTCTTGTTATGTAGTCTTTAGCTATACACACGGACTCCTGAAGAGATACTGTATGTGTAATTTGTCATTTGGTTGTTGGACCAATATGATTCCCTCTGGGTTTTTAAAACTAGCTAGGCATTATTTGTCTCTCCTCTCTCTTTCCCCATCTAACCCTTCCTCCATGGTTTTCCCATTTAAAGTGTCCCCACTTTCCCCATTTCTCTCTTGACAATACCAGTCTCCTTTGGTCCCACCTCTCTTGAGCTCCTGCTTTCCCTTTATCTCCAAGAAAGAGAACGAAATCATGGAATTTGCAGGTAAATGGAACGTTTGCAGGTATAGATAACTAGAAATTGTATACTAAGTGAGGTAACACAGACCTAGAAAAATAAAGGTGTTTGCTTTCCCTCATATGTGGATCCTAGCACCCAATAGTTGTGAGTATGTACCCAGATATAACTTCAGGAACCAAAATAATGAAAAGGAACCAGGGAGGTAAAGGGAAAGAAAGAACCTGAGAGAGAAGAATAGCAGGAGACAGGTGTCACTAAGGGAGAAATAGATAAAAATGGGGCTACTTAAATGGGAGAGGGGAGGGAAGGTTATATAAGGAATTAGGGGCTCTTAACTTTTTTGTGTATGTCCTAGAGGGAGAGTTACATGTGTGGCCTTCAAGGAGCTTGTGACAGCCTTCACTATTTGCAGGCTTGTGGATGAGAGGGAAGAAAGTAGCTTCATTAGCTTTGCAAAATTCTGTTACTGTGCATACATGAACACATGCATACACAGACACTAACATATTTATCCAACTATAGTTCCCCCCATTGAGATGATTACCTCTGTAAGAAAGTAACGAAACAACTTATTTTATAATAAATATGAACTAAATACATACATACTTGTACTTAAATAATTGCTAACATTTAATATTCATAATGTTTTCATCAAAGGTGGGCAGACAAAAATTGAATTCATTAGAATTGTGGAAAATTTAATCAAGAGTGGCACAATATTTATGAATCATTTTTAAAAATTTATTATTTTTAAAGAAAGTAAAGATTATTATTTAGTGGATTGGAAAAGTCAGGCCTTTCTCAGCTATTTTTCCTTATTGCTAAGTTTTTTAAATCTATAGATTGACATAGTTCAATCAACTAATTAACTAAGGAACTTGATTTGCTTTAAGAGGCTTACAAGTCGTAGTAACCACGTTATCATGTGAATCCCAGTGAAATGATGGTGTCAGCTGCTCTCTGGGCAGCATTCTCTTTTCTTTGATGTGCTGTGTGCTCAGAGTACATGGTGGTGAATGATGGATATGGAGGAAGGCTTTTTTTTTTAAATTTTTTTTGGATTTATTTATTTTTATTTTGTGTGTTTTGCCTGCACATATGTAAGTGCACCCATGCAATACGATACCTGCAGAGGCAGAAGAGGATGTCAATTTACCTAGAACTGGAGTTACAACGGATCGTTGCTAGCCACATGTGCATGCTGGGAACCAAATCTACATCCTCTGCAAGAGCAGCCAGTGCTCTTAAACTATGAGCCATGTCTTCAGCTTGGAGGAAGGCTGTTTTAACACATACAGGTATAATTGGGAAGGAATACTTTCATTTTTTCAGGTTCATATAGTTAATATTTAATAATGATAGACTTGTGTATGCTTATAGTTGTGTAAATCTGAATACATACAAGTATTTGACCATTAATTATATGAATATTTAATTCTTGGAATTTTGTTGTAAAGAATTTCATTGCCATGGACCCTCTGAAATTCTCTTTAGTCTTATCCTCAGTATAGGGATAAAGAAATTCATTTTCTTAGGATTATGGTTAATCCAATTTATAGAATTAGGTATTTGTAAGGGTGACCAGTGAGAGGGTAGGCGAGTAAGATGTGAATGTGAGACCTCATGGTTCAGAGCAGTGGGTTGTGAGAGATTCTGAAAGGTATTGAGATAGTGGAACAGTCTGTGGTTGATGTGGGATTGTTGACCTTTTAAATTAGAAATAAATGGAAAGAAAAATTTAATAATATCCAGAAGGAATGAGATGAAAGAAAAAGCGTCATCTTGATTAAAGAAGATAAAGACCGGGGGAGTGTATTAGTTACTTTTCTGTTGCTGTGATAGAAACACCATGACCAAGGGAACTTATAAAAGGAGTTTATTTAGCTTATGGTTCTAAAGGGGCAAGAGTCATGGCAGGGAGGCATGATGGTGGAGGTAGCTGGAGTAGGAGCACAAAGCAGAGGCTCATATCTTCAAGCAGGTATAGGAAGCAGAAGGTGACTGGACATCTGGCAAGGCTAAGAACTCTGTATGCTGCCCCCAGTGATATGCTTCCTCCAGCATGGCCACACCTTCAAAGAATTCCCCAAACAGTACCACTGACTGGTGACAAAATGTTCAAATATTGGAGCCTATGGGGGACATTTCTTATTCACACAGGGAGTGTCTAGAATAAGTCCTGAAGGATAAGCAAGGGGACACCTGTGTGAAAACCACCCTCATCAGCTTTAAAAAATTCACCTGATTGAATTCTTAATACTTCTAGAATTCAGAACCAAAGTTTGAGTTTTCTCTCAGTGATCATTTGTCAGTTTCAGTGGCTACACCTTTGTCTCTGAGTACTGTATACTCAGGCTTTCAGTTGTATTTTAATGGTTTCCTAGTCTGCTCTTCCCTGCCAGCTCTTGACTTAGATTATATGACTTGCAGCCATTATCAAACTGATCAGTAGAAATGTTTTGTTTGGTTGATATGAAATGAACCAGAACCATGAAAAAATTTTCTAATGTAATGCCCAGAATTTCTGCCTGCTTCTTCCATGAACTTTCTGTAAGCAAGCCCAGCTAATTGCAGCACCTACTAAATTATCAACAGGGCCCATTCTCATTCTGATTCTCTGAAGAATTTGCTAAGACTGCAGCTACATTAATGTTTTCAGATTTCTCTCTAATTGCTTGATAGTATAATAACAAAAGCTTGATGTTCTGTAGCTGGATTCCCTTAAATAATGTAAAAAAATGTTAAAAAATGATTAGTAGCCTGGATGACTTCCCACATTCCTTAGTGAGAGCTTTAATTGCAATGATTTTGTGATTGTGTTCATTTTAATTGCCTTAACTACTGCTGACGTCTCCTGTTTGCTCACTGTGCAGCCCATGCCCATCAGGAGCATTCAACATGATGTAGGAGCTACTGCCTCTTAGTAATAATTTCAGTGAAATATGTAAATATTTTTAAATGGACTTCTTTACCTAGGTGTCTTTAAAATGGAACAAATGCTCAAGAAATATTTTCAAAATGACTTTCTACAGTGACTGGCTTATTAGTAGTTGTGCTATATTTATAGTTGATGACAAACTATATTTTAGAATGTCTAAATGGATTATGAAAATGCACTTCTTGATATTAATGTGTGATAGATTTAGATTTTAGGTCAGAGTCCATGGTAGTGATGCAGTTATCTCAGTGTACTCATAACTGTTCTTGAACGTTGGGTGGATTTCATTGACATTGAACTTTCTGGAATATTCTGTATTTTCCTGTGAGACAAGGAAATATCTTTTGACTTTACCTTGTCCATGGCTTTACAACTATATTCTTCCACTGGACATGGTGGTTTATGTTTGTGATCTAACACTCTGGCATTTGAGACAGAAGGATCAGCACTTCAAAGCCATCCTCTGCTACACAGTGAATTCAAGGCCAGCTTGGGCTACATCATTTACTGTCTAAAAAAAAAAAAAAATCAACTGGGCATGGTAGCTCACACCTTTAATCCCAATACTCTAGAGGTAGTGGCAGGCAGGTCTCTGAGAGTTTGAGACCAACCTGATCTACATAGTGAGTTCCAGGCCAGCCAGGGCCACATAGAAATGCCCTATCTCAAAAAACGAAAGCAAACAAAAAATCAGACCAACAAACTTTTATCTAGAACACTTGCTGACAAAAAGTATATTGTATAAGTACAGGCTCAGCTATGATCTTAGAGACAAAAGCAGTGAGCATTTGCTAATCTAGATTCTCAGTCTTCTGAAAGCTATGCATAAAGTGGATCAGTTTCTTTGTTTTCAAATGTTTCAGTTTTCCCGAACTTCAAATTGTGTCATTTAAAATCCTTACCATGATCCTTTTTAAATAAACATTTGCAGACATTTCCTCAGAGGTATGTATCCTGAAGAGGCTAAAAGGATAATATTGTTTAAAAATGATAGAACTATTACTTTCCAGAAACCTTTATCAGCCTACATTCTTGGCAAAAGTCTAAGACAATGTCTATTTGGTTTTATTCTTGACATCACTTGATAGTATCAATTTAAAAATATTAACATTTTTGAAATTTAAAATTTTCTAAATGGAATACATACTGATTACTAACCAGGTTTAACATATTTTCTATATATATTTGCTACTTATATATTTCCTGTTATATACTATTATTTAGATCAAACATAATCCTTTTATGTTTTTATAGGATTGTTAGCTTTCTTCCCCTTTTCAAAAACATTTTAATAGTCCTTATTCTTCCTAAATATAAATATGTTCTAAATGCTCCCCCTGGCAGGCTAATGTTTGGATAAGATTTAATTCTACAGAGCAGGATGATTTTTCTAAAAGTAATTTTAAAACTACTACTAATAGGACTATATTTGCTGGATTGATTTTTTTTTCCAGATGAATGGAAAGATATTTTTTAAAATAAGTTTTCAAAGCAGATAGATAGTTTAGTTTTCTTTGGGTAATCTCTTCTATTGCCTCTCTGTCCTTATAGACTGTTCCCCAGTTTAAAAAGTTTATATTGGGGCTGGAGAGATGGCTCAGTGGTTAAGTGCACTGACTGCTCTTGCAGAGGACCCAGGTTCAATTCCCAGCACCCACATGGCGGCTATGAACCGTCCTTAACTCCAGTTCCAGGGGAATCTGAAGCCCTCTTCTGATCTCCAAGGCATTGCACAACACGGGTGCACTCACATACATGCAGCCAATACACTCATACACATAAAATAAAAATAATAAATAAAATATTTTTTTTAAAAGTTTACATCTTGCTAGGTTGACTATGTTCCAGTGAATGAACTCAAACCAAAGGGCATTTGGGGGCACAAACTTGCTTTTATATATATGCACATGCAATATCTCTATATCTATATATTATATGTACATATATATCAGAAGTACAGGAAATTTGCTAGGGGGTTAGTAAAGGGAATATGCTTATGGGATGGTATCTAAATATGATTAAAATCTATTGTATACACAACCAGTAGTAGTGGCTCACAGCTTTAATCCCAGCACTGGGGACTCAGGGGCAACCAGATCTCTATGAGATCGAAGCCAGCCTAGTGAGTTTCCTGGCCAGTAGGGCTACAGGGAGACTGTGTCTCAAAAACACCAAAAAACAAAATTATATGAAAATTTTCAAGGAAAAAGAAAGTTTAATGAGATTATGTATTAGGCTGAATATTTATTTATCAGCTTAAAATAATTTTTTGCATAAGATTTCAAGATTTTTAGCATGTCTTTTAATTAATCTCAAATCTTTAGTTCCTAATAGCAACCTGATTCTGCTTTTCTTCTTAAAATTAGAATGCTTTATAGGCTATGGTCAGTTTACGGTATTGCTTTTGGGTACATTGGGAATGGACACCATACTTTTCAAAGGAGAAGTACAGGTGTTTAATAACTTGCTGAAGGTCCCACCACAGTAGAATCAAAAATTAAAATCTTAGTCTGTTGAGATGTTTGCTTAAGATAAAATAGGAGTAAGCCATGCAGACAGAGCGTAACTGTCTTAGGTAGTGGTATATAGCTCAATGTGTGTTCTCCAATTCCTATTTCTTATAGGCTGCATGGGAATCAGTCTTGTATTCTATTTCTTGAGGCTTTCATGAGTCATACCCATCTGACTAATGACTAGAACACTAAGTACATGATTTGAAGAACTCTAGTATGGCCAGTTTCCCCTACCCTTCAGCCCCATCTCCTGCAGCCAGAGATGAGTGTGAAGTAAGGTGTAACTGAGGATATTATAACTTTTTTTTTTTGAAACGGAGTCTCCCTATAGCTCCAGCTATCCTGGAACTCACTATATAGACCAGGCTGGCTTTGAACTCACAGAGATCCACCTGCCTCTGCCTCCCAAGTGCTGGGATTACAGGTGTGCACCACCATGCCCGGCCCATTATAACTCTTTTAACCTTAGAAACATCAGCAGCAAATACACAATTATCTTTTTAAAATCAATGCCTATGGAGATAACTAATTGATTATATGACATTTTTAAAAATCTCATTTGTCCCTGAGAATTTACATCATTCCAGGGAAAGAGGTGGAATAAAAATATATACTGAGACACTGTTCTTCAGCTTTTGAATGGCATCAGATACCCTCAAAACTTGTTAAAACATAGAACTGTAACCTTATATACCCTGTATCCTTTACTTACAGGTCTGTGATTTATATTTCTAAGAGGGTCTTATGTAGAGCTACTCTGCTGGCCTAGAGTACATGCTTTGAGAACCAGTATTATAAATCATAATAAAATCAATTAAATAAAATGAGGAAAGATGGCAGTATTCAGGATAAACATGTTGCCTCTGACCAAGTATTTTGCTTCCTCAACATTGTAGCACTTAGAAAGTATCAAATTTTCTCTGGAGAATATCCAACCTAATAGGATTATGCCTTTGCATTAAGAGATCATCAAGTTTACACCTTTTCCCCTGGGCCTAGAGCAATTTAAAAAATACATTCTCATCAAATGACATAAAACCTGTAGCTTTAGTAACAAATTAACAATTAACAGACTCTATAATTGGATGTTTGTACAGATCGCCTTCATTTGAGTTTTATACATGAATCACCAAACTGGAGAAGGGAGAATATTTAAGAACAGGATATGAAAGGCTAGTTTCCAAATTTTTATTCCAGTAGAGATTTTAGAATTGAAAATGAGGAGTCAGTTTAGATGCATATAAGCCATATCGTCTTCTGGAATATAATAAAATACTTTCAAAAATATATTATTTTTGTGCTAGATGTTTAGTTGTATGTCAGTGTTAATTTTAATTCTGGGCTTTCTTTTGGTCTAAGCAATTTTAAGTGTTTCTATGATTCTTCATGGTCATTTAAAATATGTCACCACCCCAGCCTTAAATAATTCAGTAATTTAAGTTGTGAAATGTTAGGGAAAAAGATAATAGAGTGCTTAGAGATGCTCTTACAGAGGACCTAGGTTCAGTTCCCAACATGTACATGTTTTGAATACTGTTCCAGGGCCTCTGATGCTTTCTTCTGGCTTCCACACTCACTATGCACACATATAGTCCACATAGATACATGCAGGCAAACATTCATATACATAAAATAAAAATGAAATGAAATAAAGAAGTTTGGCTTTCTTTTCTTCCAGTACTGTATAAAAAAAGAGAATTACATATTCATCCCATTCTTCTATTTTTTCTCCTTCCCTTTCTTAAGAGACTTTGAGGTTTCTGACCTGAGGAAACTATATGAAATACAGAAAAAAAAAAAAAAAAAAAAAAAAAAAAAAACAAAAAAAAAACTTAAGTCAAAACTGTACTCATTGCAACCCCAAAGAATTGAAAATGGGAACTCTACATACCTTCACATTCACAGCTTACAGTGCCCAAAAGTTTATTCACCCATAGCCACGTGTGAATAAACTGATACGTAAGATGTGATGTGAACGTATAATAGAAAGTTATTCAGCTCCAAAAGGGAAGGAAATTTGGACCTATGCCACAATATGGTCAATCTTGGAGCTAGAGAATATAAAATAACTCAGTCAGAACAGAACAAATGCTGAGTGATTCCATTTATACAAGCTACCAGATTAGTCAAAGTCATAGAAACAGAAAGTTGAATGATAGTTGTCAGGAGGGGAGACGGGGTATAGTATTATTTAAAGGCTACAGGTAAGGTTGAGAACATGAAAAGAGTTATGGAAGTGGATGGTGTTTGTTGTACAACAGTATAAGTGTACTTAATTCCCATTAGAACTATACACTTGAAAATGATTCTGGTGAAGGCTTGGGATGTAGTTCAGTGGTAGAGGGTTTCCACAATATGCACGAAGGCCTGGGTTTAATCCCTAATACTACTAAAAAGTTTAAAGTGATACACTTTATCATATGATTAAAAGCATATTCACTGCAGCAAAGAAAAAGTGACTACTACTTAAATGTTAAAGAGAAATTAAGATAAATAAATATTTCATTGAGGTTTGAAAAGTGAGTTTTAGCAATTTAAATGTTTAGTGAAGAGTAATAAGAATGCTTGTGCCATAAACAAAAAGCAAGCCATTACTTTAAATGATACAGTCTCAAAGATATAAATATAACACATAAATATCCATATATACTATCTTCAAACAGTCAGAGAAATTATTGAAAAAATAATCAAAAGGATCAAAGTAGTCAAGCAGAAAAGGAATCCATGTGTGTGGACAGGAGCTTCTCTTCTGATGAGAATCATAGTTTACAGACGTTGGGCATTCTAGTAAGTCACATCTAGTAGACAGTGTTGGTAGGAAAGTTTCTGAAGTTCCTAAGGAAAGCAAACCACAGTGTTACAGGAAGCATGTATACATCCCAGTTTGAGGAAGCAATTCCTCCATATTATAATTTGTGCTACAATAATTTGGAAGCAAATTTACCAAGTTCATCCATTTTATATGACAAAAATGATTAATTACAGATGATTAAAAATAACAAGGTAGAATTTAAGTATAAAATTTGAAGGTGAAAATAGATAACATATCAAATGTTTGTATATAATTTTTTTAATTTAATTAATTAAGTTTTACACCCACTTCCCAGAGAGCACCCTCCCATAGCCTCCCTCCCCCCACTAGAGCCCTTATACTCTGATATCCCTGCTACTGTCTGCTGTGTCGACACCCCCAGCCGTTCCCCACTACTTGCCCTTCTGGTGAATCTAGTCAGCCCATGTGACCCCTGAGGAACAGATCCTCAAATGACCTTAAGAGTAAAAAAAATCAGTTTATCTGGTCCAACTGTATGGCCTTAAACACCCAAAAGGAAAGTATAACCGAAGATTAAAGAGGGGCCAGTATAATTTCATAAGAGTCCATATGTATTGCTAAAGGCTACATAAGAAGCAACAATGCCAGACAGGTGATACCTTCTTTTGAGTTGTTGGCCAGGGTGGCCAAAGGGATTTCCAAGCTGTATAAATTTTTATGCTTTAAAGTAATGGAAAAAGCCAGGCATGGTAGGGCATGTCTTTAATTCCAGGCAGATCTCTGTGAGTTCAAGGCCAGCCTGGTCTACATAGTGAGATTCAGGCCAGCTGGGGCTACAGAGGGACACCCTCTCTCTCTCTCTCTCTCTCTCTCTCTCTCTCTCTCTCTCTCTCTCTCTCTCTCACACACACACACACACACACAAACACACACAAGTAGTAGAAAGATGGGGCTGGAAAGATGACTCAGCAGTTAAGAGCAGTGACTGCTCTTGCAGAAAATCCAGTTTTGATTCCCATCACCCACGCGGTGGCTAACAACCGTCTGTAACTTCAGCTCCAGGGTATCTGAAGTCTTCTGACCTCTGTGGGCATTGCAGGACATGGGTGCACTTACACACATGCAGGCAATATACTCATATGCATTAAAAATAAATAAAAAGTAATGGGAAGAACAAGTAAAGCAACTCTGAGAAAG
This sequence comes from Nannospalax galili, assembly GCF_000622305.1. Taxonomy (NCBI): domain Eukaryota; kingdom Metazoa; phylum Chordata; class Mammalia; order Rodentia; family Spalacidae; genus Nannospalax; species Nannospalax galili. The sequence continues at coordinate 1,075,770 of NW_008340915.1, read as the reverse complement.
GGCCAGACATGGTGATTCAAGTTTGTAATCCCAGGTTTGTGCTGGCTCGCAAATAAATCACCATCTCTGAAAAGAAGGATCACTCGGTATTGTTGCATTAAAATTTAAAAAACTTTTCATAATTCAGATTTTAAAATGATAGCCCCCAAATTAAGTTGAATACTTTTGTAACAAATATCACTGGTAAAAGTTATGAAATATGAGAAATATAAGCACCATAAGATCCATACTTGTGTCATTTTCCTGTAATTGCCTCATTGTTTCATAACTTCTTTTCAGTTTTAAAAATTTATCTTGGAGCTGGAGAGATGGCTCAGTGGTTAAGAACACTGGTTGTTCTTGCAGAAGACGCGGGTTCAAATCCCAGCACCCACATGGCAGCTAATCCGTAACTCCAATCCCAGGGGATCCAACAGCCCCTTCTGACCTATGTGGGTATTGCACGACATGAGTACACTTACCTACATGCGGGCAATACACACATACATATAAAATAAAAATAATAAAAAAATTTTTAAAAGCTTTATAAAAAATTTATCTCATTTGGGGATTGTGTGATTATGTATATTTATGTCTACATGTGTGCACCTTTTTTTTTTTAATTTTGGTATTTCCATGGACAAACAAAGTCTCCATACAAGTTACTGCTAAGTATGTGAAAGTGAATGATTGGATCCTGGGGCATTATTTTCCCAAGTTCTGAACTGTAGACTGATGTGTTTATTGGTAGTTGAAGGAAACAGATTTAGGACCAGTGAAGAAAAGTGCTCTGTTAAATTATTGTGTAAATGCCGCATATATTAAATGTTTTGTGTGAAATATTTGACTTTTGCTGAACTATATGGAACAAAAAAAATAAATGGCTGTTGAAGTCACATTATAAATAGAATATAATGGAAATTATTGTTTTTTATGTAAAACACAGTTAATTTTTTGGTGTTTTAATTTTCATCTCCCTTCTTTTGCTCCTTCTGTCTCATTTGCTTCCCTCCCTCTGTCTGTCTTTCTATCTCTTTTCTATCATCCTTCTCTCGCTCTTCCTTTCACATTCTCTCTTTGTCCTGCTTTTGAAGTTTGAAGTTTTTGAATTTCATTTTTTTTCACTGTTTAGCCATAAAAATCAACCAAGTGTATGTTTCAGACTTCAGTAGTGTTGGTGGGAGATAAGCTCCCATTGCAGGGTGATTGCTGTTGGTGATGATGTATAAAATAAAAGGTGTTATATGGGATATTGACCCTGCAGGGCTTGTAAGTGCACATTACATGGTGTGGATGGTAAACTGAGCTAGTTTGAAATTGGCTACTGGAAATGACAGTGTTTACACATTTTTAAAATGACATTTATATGAATCAGGCCTTAACTTTTATTTTACTGAGTACACTCACTAGCCATATTTTAACAGCATCCTTCCTGCGTTATTTTCTGTGATGAGAAAACACTAGTTGGGGAAAAGCTGAAATCCTTAGAAATTGCTTGGTTTTCCTTTTGCTTGCTCTTTCATGTTAATGGTTTTTAAGATTTTATGTTTTTAAATCAGTGTCCCCATAACACAGAAGACAAGATGGGTTTTCTTTCATGATTTTACCATTGCAAATAATTTTTGTTATATATGTTAAAAATACTTTGTTTTAAACAATACAAGTGCCCTTATTTAAGGCTGTTACATTGTATAATCTGAAGGTATTTGTTTATATTTGTATCTATAGTTTTTGTAGTTTGTTGTTCCCTGAATGCATTTCAACTGTAGTGGGGAAAACCTGAAAGAAAATCTAGAACTACACCCCCAGGGCATGGCATGGTGTGTTTGTTATTTGTGATGTATTCTGATTTTGTTTTATATGTATCTTTTCTTTAACAATATGACAATAGTGGTGTAGATTCAGCTTCAATTAAAACTGGATAATAAGTAGCTTATTTTATGACCCTTATTGATTTAAATTGTAGTGAGGGCTTTCCATCAAGGCTAACATTTCTTTTTGCCATTAGTAAATTTTAAGGAAATGAACCAAATTGCTATCATTTTTATAGCTTAGTTTTAAAAAATCATTAAGGTAGTTAAAGTTCTTCAAAAAATAAGCATACCAACAAACCCTTTACACCATGGGTATAGTCATCATTAGTGAGACTTGTGCCTTTAATGTGCTCTGAGCCTCTCTCAGGTGCATAATATGTGTTATTTGTTTGAATTTCAGCCATAACTTAGTAGTGATTTTTCTCCATTATAGATATAACACATAATGAATTTCAGGAAATACATAACATTGGCTTTTTCTGCTTGTAGATAAAGACAGTAATATGATGGAGTGATCAAATACAAGTGCTCCTTTAATTTATTTTACCAAGACATTTATCCATGTTTTATTTATAAGACAATTGAAGTCATTTATTTTGTATGGAGCTCTTCTTCTTCTGAATAACAAAAAATATATTATCATATGTACCACATTGTAGGAGGGAATGATGAAAGCCATACTTGAAAATAAAAGTTTAATATTTGGGGCTCATTGGGCACAGTTACAGTGGTTCTATCTTTTACCGACTGAATCGTAATTTTGTCTATAGAATTTTTTTTAATGGGCTGGCATGTACCACAGAAGAATGTAGAAATAGTTTTTTTCCAAGAAAGAAAGGGTGATTTTTTTTTGTTCCCAGCAACAGAGCATTTTAAATGCACAAAAATCTGTCTCAGCAATATCTGTCTCTTAGAACTTTGCATATACATAAGTTGTAATGGTTTCAGTTTGTGGCTGACTGGATTGTTCAGGGAGTTTGCCCAGGAATCTTGGATATGGCTATATGAAAACTACGGCCAATGTGTTTGGACTTAACTCTTCATGTTCTGACACACTTGAAGGGATTTGAAGAATGTAGGAATGTAGGAGACCCTGGGTGTAAGTTAGGGTGACTATTTTACTAAATCCCTGACTTGTATATCATCTGTTGCCTGAGGCCAACCCATCACTGTATATGAAAACTCCAATGTAATAATACCAGTCACTTATCTATCCTCAGTTAAAATTCTAGCTAATGGGAGTAATGTGCTGCAGTGTCCTGTGTACTGATTGCTTGAGTCTACCTACTTCTAGGGTATTATAAAAGGAAAAATAAGGCCAGAAAGAAAAATGTAAAGTTCAGAAAGTTATAAAATGATAACAGATGATTAATGACCTTGATCTGTTAAAGCAGACGCTCTACATTAAATTCAGTTAGGGTTTAAACATGTTGACATTTTGGTGTATATTAATTTGGGGAAACCTGTGTACCACTAAGGTCATAGTTTACTGACTGGCTTTTCTAAAGCGGTGTTGCACACATCTCAGAGAGAGACCTGGTCTAAGCTGTAATCTGAAGTGTATACCTTTTAAATCTTCCATAAGATTCCATTCCTTAGTGAGTTGTTTCTTCACATTTTAAAAATCTAAGACTTGCAAACCACTATTTTTAGATTATTTTTTAGACGTGGAGATTGATCTGCCCAAACATATCTGAAAATTATAAAATACTTTTTTGTGATTGGTTCTGTGTCCTGTTAGTGTTGTAGAAAGTTAGTCTATCGTTATTCAGAATTCTTTCTGTACAAATGGAGAATATTTGACCTGTGGCATCTTGTGAGTGTGACATGAGCAGACTTATCTTATCCAGCACAGATCATCCGCCAGCTCTAGCTCGTTACTGTGAGGGTTGTGGTTCTTGGAAGTGCATCTCAATGTCTTTTCAGTGGGGTCTTAGTAGGTTTCCGAACAGAGACAGATGTGGCTTCTGATATCACCACTGAGCTGCCCAATATTTCTAAGGTCAAAGCAGTTGCTAAAAGTGATTGTTTCTGAGACCAGTCTACTTCAGTCTTTTTCTTTTAAGTCTTAGTATGGTTTCTAAGTGAGAATAATAATCTTATGTTTCTTCCTAACTTGTCTGTAGTTTAAGCACAGATATGCTTGTGAGTGTCTTGGAAATTCTTTCTGATGATGAGGTTTATGTCAGATTTTCTGGTACTGCTTCAGTTATCTTCCAGTCCTAGCTTTTTCTGAATCAAGATCTGAGTCATGGAGCTCTTTTGACTCCTCACAATATTATTGTTAAATGTATTAAGGAATACATAACACAAAAGGAACCAACTCTATTGAAATGCAGCTACAATACAAGAAATAAGATAATAGTAGCAAGAATAATAGCATAATTTCAAAGTATCACATGCATAAGTGTAAATTTGAGTATATTTGCAATATTTGTGTACTGCCAAATTATTTCTGATTTCTATTGATGACAGAGCTATGGGTATATTACTACTGTTTTAGTTGCTTATAATTGTGATCATAGCGAAGTAAAGACGAGCTTCTTTTTTCTGTCCACTGTCATGTTCTTCAGTTCTATTCATGCACCTCAAATTTAAAAGTCCCATTCCTTAAAAGAGATTTCTGCTTGTCTGGTAAACATTTTTCTTTAGCTGGTGTTCTAGAGTGAGACAGTTTTTGGTTATTGTTCCTGAAGGATGGACATCCCTAAACATTAACAGAAGAGGCTTACAATGTTTCTGTGTCCTTAATGACTTCTGCCAGAAGAGGCACATAGTCAGTGCATTATTTTCCATTCCCCCAGTAATTGGTTCACTCTTTAGTTAAGAGAACAGTATAGTATTGTCACCTAGGGTGTTGAGAGGTTTTCATTTCTTTGAGATGGGATAAACAAAAGCACAAATCAATTTATCAGAAATCTTGAATCTTCTTTCCAAGTTTTTTAGGTAAGCTAATTCTATTTAGAAATGTTGAATACTCCTTTCCAGGTTGATGCCAGGCTAGCAACTTATTATTTATGATTAGTAATTTGAGATAAACCAGATTATCACTGGACTAAGAAGAATCTTCAGATCATTTGACAAAATATATTGACTCATTCAGTATTAGGTGATCATTTAGTCATCCAGGACTCTTAAAAGTACTGAAAGGGCAAGGTATGTGGGTACTCTCTGTATGGTTGGATTAATTGTCTTTCATTTTAAACTTGGCAAAAATAGTTGTCAATCTGTTGTTTTTTTTTTTTTTTAAAGTACACAGAGTCAGTGTATTTATGTGAACAAAAGAAGAGAGGAAAAATTTTGTACAAATTTGGCCAGAGGAAAGTTACTGTAGATATTGCGTGTGTGTGTGTGTGTGTGTGTGTGTGTGTGTGTGTGTGTGTGTGTGTGTGTGGTGTTTTAGCTCTGTTCTTTTGTATATCCAGACATCAGCAGATATGTGATCTAGCACTTGTCCTGCACATCTGGCTCTGGACCACAGAGTTTTTGTATGTGGATTCTTTGCTGCAGTGAACTTTGTCATTGTTCTGAATAGTTGGGAATGAGTATAGTTCATTAAGACAGTAAGCATTATCCAAGCCTCCCCTGGCATCCTGAAGAGAAGTGAGTGTGTTTTGCTTCCATAGATCTCAAATATCCATTTTGTTACCACCTAGTATTCTGCATTTATTGAAAAACTCTGTGGGCCCCGTTGCCTCTTTGAGTGATGTGCACAGCTTATACCAGCTCTTCCCCTTTTTACCCTCGTCTCCTCCTTTGGCTTTTTATTATGTGTGTATGCTGTGCCTTTTAGTTAACAAACAAAAACAAAAAACCTCAGTGTAATTAGTGCCATTTGTTTGTGTAATTGGAAGAGTATTAAGGGCAGATTTTCACAATAAATCCCCATCATTGGGACACTCCTGTTCCATTGGGAGTAAAATCAGCCCTGCTGAAGAGAGGCTGCTTAAATTCCTCCTGCCTATATTTGAGTTTTTATTTATGTTAGATGCTTCCTTGTTTTGCTTCATTTGATTGTAGTGGTGAATTATCATCCCATTTTAAAGCTAGAACATCTAAAGATTCCACAAATGTAGATTGTGGAGCAGAGGTTCAAGCTTTGTCTTTTCAGCTCTGTCATCTTTTCCCACTACTTATGCAGCCTTTTGGTGAATTCTATAATTCAGACGTCTATGCTCACTTGTCACATGGCATCATTCTCTGTTTGTGTGGTGTGAGTATCTCTTTAGAATGAAAAGGAAGAGGACAAGAGGGGTCATGTTGGAATATCACCTTGATTTGGAGATCCATATTCTTATTTAGGTCTTCATTTTTGTATTTCGACAATTGTTCAACCTTTGCAAATGACATAGGCAGGATGTTCAGCAAGATCAATCTGGGGCTTTCTTTGGAATTGGGCACAGGAAACTATCAGGCTCTGTTTTCATGTACATTTAGAATGTAAGATGTGCTAGACTTGCATGCATGTTGTTTCACTTAATCTTGTTGGAGCTGTCAGAAGATAAGGAAAATGGGCTCCAGAAGTGTTTTGTAATCTCCTCAATGTCACAAGTACCTAGCTGGGCCAGAACCGCCATCAGATTCCAGCATGTGACCTTTCAGCTGCTGTTCTGTGCTTCAAGGAATGGCATCCTTAAGGAGCTGAAATGGTGTGCCTTAGCAAACTAGGAAAAGAGAAAGAAATCATTTCAACACATGGCCGTTTTCTGTCAGCAAAACAGAAAAATTTTTTAAAGTGGATTTTGTATCATTTTTATTCACTCAAGAAGGTTCTGTGATTTCTCAATCTCTCTTGCTAGGTACAAATGGAAGAACGTGTGAGTTCTGAGAATGAAAATAGAAGTTAAAGCAGAGCAAGGTTAAAGATCCTTCAACCTAAAGGTAGAGGAGCTGAAGAAATCGGACTCATTTTGCTTGCCAAGACAGCCATGCAGAAGCAGAGAGCAAGTCCACATGCTTTGGCATGTTAACTGTATGACCTTGAGTGTAGTGGAAGGACTCACATTTACCCCCCACCCCCACCCCATACAGCATTTCTAAGGCATTTGATATTTCTGACATCACACAATAGACTCAGGAGGCCAGACTTAGTAGACACCAAAATCATTGAACATATTAATGGAGTGATAAACATGGCTTAGAGTACACATGCATACAGATATTTCAGAGTATGTGTATATGTATTTTTCTGTAGCCATGAAAACCTGTGGTAAACAGCAGTAGAGGAAAATATTTTAATTAAAATAACAATTTAATAATGCCAGTCATTAATAATTTGTTTTAAAACATAGTTGATGATATCTTTTTTGTTTCTATTAGTTACATATAATGGATTTCATTCTGACATTTCTGTACATGTACTAATGCATTTTGATTATATTGCCCAACTACCTTTTCTTGTCCCCTTTCCACTCCCACTGACCCCTTTCCTCTTCCTGGCTAGTCCTCCTAATTCCTTCCCTCCCCTCCCCCTCCAGTCCCCCCGATATACTTCATTTCTTTTATTTCCTTTTTTTTTCCTCCCAAGGGTGAGTGGTTCTTCAGAGGAGGATGGCATGTTTCTTCATTCCCTAGTAACTATTAACTGGATTCGAGTCCTCAGAAAGGAACGTGAGCTTTTCTCCCTTCCATGACAGACTCTTAGGCAGGAAATCACAGGTGCTATTAGTTCAAGAATGCAGTGACCAAGTCATGCCTAGAATTCAGCATCCCACACCAGTCCACTGCTTCATTCAGCTCTTCAGTTCTTAAACCCCCTCTCCTATGGTGTTCTTTGAACCCTGGAGGAGGTGATATAGATACCCCATTTATGACTGGACATGTCTGATGTTATTTTTTTATGAGGTACCTTTATTTTATCAGCGTAATATACTTCTAAGGTGTTTCTTAAGTCAATTCCTGAACCATATTCCCTTGCCAGTATTTTGTGGAATCTGAATATCCAGGTTTGAGAGTATCATGTATTTTAATTAGTTTTGATTTATCAAATCATTTCATGTGTGTACTTTAGATTTATAAGATAATCTACTTGACTTCTGTCCTTAGATTGATTAACTGAATTCATAGTCTAGTTTTGAATTGTAACAAGTGTAGAGGTGATACAAAGGAGTATTATGAAATCAAGAAAGATTTGGCTATACTTGGGGACTGTAACATTACCATTTCTTTTAGACCCATGTTAGGGCTGGGAATAAATGTATCAAATGGGTCTAAAGTTAATGAGCAAAAAAGATGTGGAAAAAAAAAACTGTGAGAAATATGATAGTCCTTAGAGGCGTTCTTTTTGGAGTTGTGGTTGAAAACTCAGTTCTTCTTCTTCTTCTTAGTACTCCTGACTTTTAGTAATATAATAGCTTAAAAAAATTATTACATTTAAAAATTAGTCTGGGGGATGAGAGGCCTGTGTACTCATAAGTAAGGAGCACTTTATTTCTAATTTTGGAGAACCCAGCTTCTTTAAAAAATATTAAGAACCTTTCGTTTCCCAGCTAGACTGAACTTTAGTCTTTCATGGTTGTTCATTAGCCTGGGACCCGCCATAATTCAGTCCTTTGGGAAAATAGAAGGAAGGATGAGCTGAGAACTTTGGGGGTCATTTATTTCAGTGGAAGCTCTCAGGAAATGGCTGTGTCTGTGGTCTTCCCACTGCATAGAGTGGTACAGAGTCAATTTTGTAGGTGATTTATTGTCCTCAGCACCGAGTGCTCTTTACATAGGTCCTGTGGTAGTGATTAAACCATAGAAAACAAAGTCCAAAGCAAAATGAAAGTGTTAGCCTAGGAGACAGCCAGTTAGTGATGCTGTTTTCATCTAGAAGAGAATGGGACTTGGAGTGAGTGGTCCTGTTGAAAGCTGGCCATATTTGGCCAGTTTGGAATGGCATGTGTTTAGAAACCATGTTTGAGTTTTTAAAGAGCAAAAAGGAGAAAAAAATTTATTTACTCCAATATGAATTTGTTTGTAGTCTCCAGTAATTGACTTATTTAGCAGCTATAAGGTATTTCAGGTAATTTTAGAATATTTTATTTGAGGAGGAATTCTAATAAAGGATAATTTAAACAATTATATTATGCATGAGAAATGGCTAGTTACTAAAAAAGGGATTAAGGCGATTGATGCTGGTTAGTTTAAAACTAGAGATCCTGTCTGAATGTAGTCAATTCGCTGAGATTTCAAGGTGAAAATTACATGGATGGAGCATGACCCAGAAACAGCCCTGTCAGTGATTGCCACTGGGAGTACAGTAATTGAAGATTTGCCTGTGTTGATTGACTTCAGTATCTGATTACAGGAGCTTTGTGCAGTACATCTTGTACTTTTGTCTCCTTTGTTACTTCTTTTCAGAAAAGCTTGTAAATCATGTCTGGTTTATCTATAGATTCTTAGATCCTCAAAAGGCCTTATCTGTTCCTCTTGAGTGTTTGCCAGGAGAATATTTCAATGTCAGTATGAACATATGGAATTTGAATTCGGCTTTGCTAAAATCTGAGACTAATTTTTAACATATACTTTCTTACTTATTCTTTATAGAAACTCATCTTTGTGAATGTTTTAAATTATTCATGACCTCAGTTGTTTGAGTGGTGGCCTATGCCACGACATCATAGCTGTAGGCATCATCTCTTATGAATGCCTCGTGGGTACAGATCAGTGTTAGAGAAAATCCATTTTTAAGAATTGAATTCATGGATCTGGAGAGAGGCTCAGTGGTTAAGAACACTGACTTCTCTTACAGAGGACCTCTGTCCGATTCCCAACACCCCCATGATGGCTAACAACAGTCCATAACCCTAGCCACGGAATTCCATGCCCTCTTCCTACCTCTGTAGGCATTGCATGACATGGGTGCACTTACATACAAGTAGGTAATGCACTCATACACGTTAAAAAAAAAAAATTTAATTAAAAAGAATTAAATCCAGTCCTGTCAAAAAAGAGGGTCTGGTCATTTTATTTAGTGCCTAATAGAAGCAGAATGTATGAAGGTACTTTTACTTTTAATAAAGAAACACTTTGGTATGGTACTGTGCTCTACACAGCTAGACTGTTTGGGATCAACTTCTTGCTATAGGCTTTCTATCTTCTTTAAAAAGCTATACTAGTACCATAGTTGTACATATTTTTTTGGATTTCCCATTTATTCACTGTATTCTTGTTTGTTATTGAAGCTATACTATGCTATCACAAACATAGGTGGATGCATTATGCAAACTACGTTAGAGGATAGAAATGTGCTCATACATTTTGGCTTGTATGCTACCAGTTTAGTGACCCTTTTGTTTCCCCTCTGTGTAAAGTTGCTGATTTGGCCTTGGTGGCATAGGAGTAAGAGCAGAATAAAGAAAGCAAAGGAAGGCAAAGTCCTTGTGAAACCTGTGGAGATGGATATATATATATATATATATTACCTTTCTTTTTAATTTTTAGTTTTAAAGAATAGAATATAAGGATATGGAACCAACTTAGTTGTCCATCAAGAGATGAATAGATAGTAAAAAAAATCTGGTACATTATATAAAATGAAATATAATTTGAAAGAAAAATGAAGTTATAAAATGCACAGGAAAATGGGTGGACCTAGAATATATAATATTAAATGAGGTTATCTAATCTCAGAAAGAAAAAACCCCACATGTTCTTGCTCATATGTGGATTCTAGCTTATAATCTATACATGTGTGTTTGTAATATATTATAGCATTTAGAAAGGAGAACACTAAGGTAATTCAAAGGACATACTAATGAGTTCAGTGTATAAAATACTTCATGTAGTTCTTTGAATGCTCTCTCAAGATAGAACACATTTTCAACATAAAATAAATTAAATGGGCAGTGTTCCATAAAGAGTATTGTTAGTTTTCTAGGAAATCTGAATTTTAAATTGTTTTTCATTGTTTCAGTATTTCTTTATACAGTAGTTTTTTATTCTAATAAATGTAGCATATTTTAATTTTTACATTATTGATTTATATATTTTGTGTGTATGTGTATATGTGTGTGTGTGTGTGTGTGTGTGTATGTGCAGCACAACTCACGTCTTGTGCTTGGCAGCAAGCGCCCTTACTCTTTGAGCCTTCTTGCTGGCCTTAAGCACTTTAGGAGGCTGGAAAGGTGGGTCATTGGTTATGAGTTCATGCTCTGTTTGTGGAGTTCGGTTCCCAGCATCTATGACAGGTTGCTTATGATCACCTGTAGTGTCGGGAGCCTGAGGCTCAGCCATTTCTCAGGACTGCTGGCAGACCTGAGTTGGTGACCTCTCCATTCTGCCCATGACCTTGGCTCACAGCTGGGGCCAACAGCCTTGGCCCACAACCTTGGCTCACAGCCGGGGCCAAACAGCCTTGGCCCATGGCCTTGTTCTCCTTTCCTTTAACTGACTCTAAAGACTCCTTCCCCAAATTTTTTGAAGAATCCTCATCTTCAAGAGAAATTAAGTGAGGCTCATCCTTGGGAATTTCCCTCAGTTCTGACTTAGAACTATTTCTAAAAAATCTCTTCAGCTCGGGCAATTGCTGCCACCACTGGCTCATGTTCATCTCTCTTATCTATTAACTCTCTTATTAAATTCCAATATGAAAAAGCAGTTACTGGGACCTTTCCTGGTCCAAACACTGTATAATAATCTTGTAATGCATCTCCTACTTTTCTCCATCTTTTTATATCTATAACTCCTTCTTGGGGGAACCAAAGACAAAGTTCCTTTACAAAATCAAAGAAATGAAATAAATCTTCAGTTGTAACCTTTACTCCTCTTGCCTTGAGAGCTTCCCTTAACTGTATAACATAAATCTGATGCTGACTTAATTCTTGCCCCATGATTTCGGTTTTGACGACCTGATGACTCACCTTCGGTTTCAGTCGTGGCAGGCTCCCACGACGTCTCCGACTACTTGAGATATATTGTGTGTGGACCCTTCTACGTCGCCTCCCTCACTTTTGCCCCCAGTGTCCAAGCCCCACGTTGGGCGCCACACTGCCCCGGCCCGCGGGTCTGCAACGGGGTACCTGGATTGGGGAGTGGAGATGAATGTGGATGAAGCAAAGAGACCAGAGAAATGGAGACAAGACAGGATTCTGATCAAGTCTAGTTTATTGCAGCTCAAGCATGGGGTTAAATAGAGAATGAAAACAAAGGAGCAAAGAATGAGTAATCACATCAGTCAGAACACAGGGGCCATGATGTACTCTAAGGGAGGAATCTACTGATTAACGGAGAACAGGGCTATTCACTGGAAAGGAGAACAAGGCCAAGGGCCAAGGCTGTTTGGCCCTAGCTGTGAGCCAAGGTTGTGGGCCAAGGCTGTTGGCCCTGGCTGTGAGCCAAGGTCATGGGCAAACGGAGAGGTCACCAACTCAGGTCTGCCAGCAGTCCTGAGAAATGGCTGAGCCTCAGGCTCCTGACACTGTAGCTCCAGTTCAAGGATTAACACTGCTCCTGGTTCTCAGAGCACTTGCACAGACATACCACATATGCTCAAACACACATCTATAGATAATTAAAAATAAAAATCAATTTAAAATACTTTTTAAATTTAAATATATATTTTATTTATTTGCGTGTGGTGTATGCATGTATGTGTGCCTGCCATGGCACCTAAGTGGAGGTCAGAGGAAAACTTGTAGGAGTTGGTTATTTCCTTCCCCCGTGCAGGCTCAGGTTGTCACTTTTGGCAGCAAGCACCTTTACCCACTGAGCCATCTCACCAGCCCACTGTGGATAAAATTTTTAACTAAATTTTAGCAGACAAAAGGCTGAGAGAAGTCCATGAGATATTTGAGAACATCTTTCCTAGAGCACTCAGAATTTTATTTGAGTTCTCTTAAGTTCGTGGTTTGCTTCTTGTATGCTCTGCATTTTTATAGTCAAACCTCAGCTTCCACCTTTGATACTTTGTTTCGCTTTGGTTCTGTGTACTCATGTTTTTATTGCCATTTTTGATTTTGTACAAGATTTGATTAGTGACTACATCTATTTAAACAATGTCACAATGAGATGTATATTTGCTCAGATTCATGTGTAATCAGTAAAGACATGATTCTGGTGTTTCCGTTCTGTTTCAGGGGTGCGTGTTGGCTCTAGTTGTTGTCCACGCCCTCCATTTTATCCTAGGTCAGAGAACTTTAGCTAATTCTAATCAACCCCGAGCTGTCATTCCTGTTCATCACTGTCACATTAGCATCATTCCTGTTCATCACTGTCACATTAGCAGCAAATATGAACTTGCTGATTAGTAAAGTGGATGGAAATCACAGCTCTGTGTGTGTCCAAATAGCTACTCATCAGCAAAGCTTGTGATGGGGTCTGATGGTTTAATGCAGACCTTAATCAAGGGCTGAGAAATGTTTCCTCTGCAGTTTAACCTAGTAGTATTGAATTACATTAACGTATATATGCACTCCCATCTACGTAAACACACAGAAGCAGTGTTAAATCGGTGTTCGAAGTCAATCAGACCCAATCAAACAAAGGAAGAAAGTAAATAGTCTTTGAAGATGGCTTCTCTTGTTATTTTAATTCAGCAAATATAAACAGTATATTTGCCTTTGGTCTTATCAAATCACATCTGTCTGTAAAACCACTTGATTAATAATCTAACTCTTTATGCACAATGACTGAAAAAGTGTGGGATTAATGTTTAGAGCTGACATTATCCCAGTTGGTACCAGTTGCTTCTCAGTGGAATGTGTGTAGACATAGGACATACCTGTTTTCTTGTGCTTGTGAAGGAAAAGATTAGATGGGTACTGGAGTCAATATTTGGAGGTGGAATGGCTATACCTGTTACACCTTGGGCATATGAAACAACTATTTTCTTTTTGGAAACAATCTTTTTGTGTGTCTCACTCAAATACTGTATATTGATTTTTCACTATAAAAGCTAATATCTTTGTGGCTCTTGACTTTGCATGTGCTATTTCTGTAGTACCTCATAGTGGGAGATTTGGGTAATTATGATTTCGTTTTGGCAATGATTCCATAGAAATGGATAAGGCCTATTAGAAGCACCATAGAAAGCAGGAAGAATACCACGGCGTACATCTATATTCCCTCAGCCAATTATAGGGTGGGCATTGAGACCAAATGAAGGGTAGGAAACCAGAGCTCTGCTACTGTTTTATGGAAACTAATTTAATGGATTTTAAAAAGTAGTATCCATTATTTCAGAAGATTGATTTAAAAATTTTTATTTTACATTATTTATTATATTTTCATTTGTCTCTGTATGTGCACACATGCATGTGTGAATGTGTACATGGGAAGGTCAGAGGATAATAGAGCAGTGTCAGTTCCCTCTTTCCACCATGTGGGTTCCATGGTTTGAACTCAGGATCTCAGGATTGTTGACAAGCAGCCTTACCTGCTGAGCCACCTCTACAGCCAGGATTAAGTTTTTTTTTTTTTTTTTTTTTTTAAAGAACAGCGTTTTATCTTATCAATGAAATCTAGCCTTGGAATTATATTTATTCTTCTTTCTTTTCTTGTGGCCCAGATTAATGCACTGCTAACACATTTGGTTCTTTTGCTTTTTATGCCTGTCTGGCCCCGCCCCCCTTGCTTCTATGCTAAATCTAGTAGGCTTTTGTCAGAAATAACAGTTGTGAGGCAGCAGGATCCGGTTGTAGAAAGAACAGGCCTTGGAGACAGACCCGAATTTGGATTTTTATTCTTCCACCTCTTACCTTCGTTTGGTTTTATGTACTGTTTTCAGTCACACTGTCCTGCCTGTAATAATCTAGATTGTATGAGACACAGATAAGGCAGCCCAAGAGAAATGTCTACTATGGTCTCTTACTTGGGATCAATTGCAGTTCTCCTTTTTGTATATTACTGTTTTTCAGGCTTTTGTTGGTTTAATTTAATAGAAATTTATTTCCATCCCACACTCCCTGTTCACACCTCAGAGTCTTCATTTTTAAGATATTCACTCTCCACTTTGAAGTTTTCTTTGACCATACCCTGGTCATTTGTGTTAGACAGTCAGTTTCACTGGTTTATTTTTTTCAGCAAAATATTACTGATGATCATTTTTATTGCACTATTTTTCTGTCATGACTGTTGTCTTCCATGGTAACTGTTTTATCTGGGACCTTTTCTCTTTGTGAATTTATTTTAAAGTATCCTGTCGGAATCTTTATCCGTGTTGTAGGAGTAAGTTTGGCTGTGAACACTAGATTTAAAAACAAGGTTGAATTTTACGTCCCACTTATAAGTGTGTCACTCAAGTGTTGGTATGATGGTTTCTATCTCTAAACAAAGGCAGTTTTTGTCTTGATGCTTCATAATATATAAAGTCTTTTTGTCAGAGGTGGATACTTGAACTTGTCTCATCCAGTTTGCATATTAAGCAGCAGAAAGTAGACAGGAGCAAAGGTGAGCATGTGCCCCTGCAGGTTGCTCATAGTGACTTGATCTTACATTTTATCAGCCAGAAATTTATTATATGACCATACAGGGAATACTCAAAATTTGGTCTGTTTCATTCATCCACATATCTGAAAGAGGGAGAAAAACATTTGAGGACAATTAGTAGTGTGTGCCTTGCTGTGAGACATGCCATGTCCTTAACTAAAGCATCAAAAAGTTAAATACTTTTCTCTTACTGCGTTTTGGCTTCTGTGTACTTGTCCTGTACCTCATACACCTACACGATGTCTAGAAATAGAGGTAATGCCATGTGTTCTCTACTTGTCTTATTGCCAAGAGGCGTGTCCTTTCTGGTCAGAGTCTTGAGTTGCTTCCTGACTCTACTACACTGGACTGTGGGCTGAGCATGCAAAGCTAGCAGATTGCCCTGTAGGATTTTTTTTTTTTTAATATTCCTCAGAATGTAGCCCAACATCTTGACTTCAGTGTTGGCTTCAGCCAGAAAAAATACAGTATTGGACTCTCCAGATTAATTTTATTCTAGCACCTCTATATTACATGCTTCATCTAAGTTAGTGTGCAAGTGATACATGAACGAACATCTGACTAAACCTTACTGAAGATTTAGTTGTAGCAAGTTTTACCTGTCATTCACAACAACCCAGACTTCTGGTTTGTTTGTTTCCATTTATAAAAAGCAATGCTACAAAAACTTTCCCAACTTCCTTTATATATTTATCATGTGGACAGATATGTGAGGACTGAAGACTATTTTCATTTTAAGAGATAAGGCAACTAGTTTCAGAAGGTCCAAGGTTATATAATAACTTGTCCAAGATTGTATAATTAGTAAGTGTCGGATCTGTTTTAAATTCATTTCCTCTTCCACTTTGGTACAAAAGCTGGAAAATAGCAGCAATCTTTTACCTGCTATAGTGATGAATTTTTGAAATTCTTTTTCATTTTTCTTAATTGACCCAGCTCTCTCCATTCAAGAGCCCTCAGTTCTACATATTGGTCAACTATTGTGAGATTTTTGTTTTCCTTCATTTGCTGTTTAATGTTTGTCTTGGTCAGTTATCAGATATCTTTTTCTCTATTCTTAAAATCATTTACTCTTAGTTTTTTCTCTTCTTCTATCATTGAATTTGTGATATATACAAATATAAAAATTGCACCCATGCTCTCAATAAGTTAAGCAGTACTTTATATCTGCATAAGGTGGTCATACTTGTTTTCTTGAAATTACTGCTTATATTTTTTTCTTTCAATCTTAAAATTTGTTATTGAATTTTTGCGATTTTCCTACAATACATTTTGATTGTATTTAGATCCCCCCCATCTACACCTCCCCTTATCATCTCCCCATCCAATTTAATGTACTCTATTATGTATATAAGGAAGCCTATAAAGTCTAATATTTGTCCTCAAATGTCCTTCAGTGTGGGTCCATCCACTGGAGCCTGGTTAACCTACCAAGAGTCACATCCTTGAAAGAGACTGGCTCTTCTCCCTCCCAGCAGCCATTGGTTGCCAGTATTTCCTCAGGTAGGGTTGGGGTTTCTTATGTATTTCCCCGTGACTGTGCTGAAGTTTTGTGTGGTCTGAGCTTGCATGTGAGTTCATATGAATGACTATCTAGCTATCTGGACAACTCTATTTCCTTGTGGTCATCCACCACCTCTGGCTCTTACAGTCTTTCTACCCTCTTTTGTGCAATGATCCCTGAGCCTTGGGAGGCAGAAGTTTGATATAGGTGTCCTCCTATTCAGGAATAAGCAGTCTGTAGCCTCTTATTCTTTATATGTTGACCGGTTGTGGGTTTCTGTGTTAATCACCATCTGCTACATAGGGAAGCTTTTCTGGCCAGAGTTGAGAAAAGCATTAATCTATGAGCATAACAATAAGTCATTAAGGGTCAGTTTAATATGATAATGATTTAGCAGAAAATTAGTATTATGCACTCCATTATCTCTGCTGACTAGCTTTCATAGTGCTGGAGAGTGCTATGCATGCTGCTGGAAGAAAAAAAAATCACCAGTCTTCCCATCTGTGAATCCTGTGAACTATAACAAATAACCTGGCAAGATACGCCTACCGGTGCAATAGTGGCACAAATATTATGGGAATAAGCAACCACCTTCTAATTGGATTTTAGATCCACTTCATAGGATGGAGCCTATGCCTGACATTGCTATCAGGCCTAGGAATCTTTTAATCTTTATGATTCAGTACATTTTAGATATAAACTGATGCTAATCTGTCATATGTTTATTAATGTGTATTTACCTTTCTCATGTCCCTGTACCTTGTATCTATGGTGTATTTAAGACTGTTCTACTCAGTTACTTCTGTAGAGGAAGAATTTTATGTTTATACATTCACCCCTCTCTTTCTTTATTGTCTCTGATTAAAAGAGTGGAAGAGAGAGCAGTGGAGGTGTCCTCCTGTCCTGCCTGCCATGGGCCCAGTGTCCTTCTTCCCCCTGCCACACTTTCATCAGACAGGAGGTTGCTGTTTGGATTATTTTGGGTGTCTTCTTTCTTGTATCTCATCTTGCCCTCAGATTTACTACTTGAGCTCTCTATATAGTTTTTCCATGTTTCATAATTAGCCATGTCTACATTCTAAAAGTGACCTCAAATTGTGAATTCAAGAACTAATTATTATTTTTTTGGCAAGAGTGACTTAACAGATTTTCAGATCTCAATTCTTTGCCTTTTTGTTATTGAAAACAACCTACTTCAGTACCTGTTAATCTGGAACAGGAAAAGAACTTAGTACCTGTTAAAAAGAACAGAGGAAAATACACACACACACACACACACACACAACAAAAATGGGCATCATTGAATGATTTAATAATGTTCTCTCTCTCTCTCTCTCTCTAGTTTCATGCATGCTAGTCGTGCAGGCTATCAACTGATCTGTCACCACCTGTGTGGTGTGTGTGTGTGTGTGTGTGTGTGTGTGTGTGTGTGTGTGTGTGTGACATAGCAATTTTCTAAGTACAGGAAAGGAAATTATAATATGGTTAAAAAATATTTTTATTGAATTTGTGTGTATTTCATACAGAACATCTTAATCATCTTTATACCTCACTTCCCTATAATATGGTTTTAAAGTATAAAACCATTCCCATTCTTTATTAAGGACTTAGTTGGCATTTCAGCTGGTCTTTAAGAATAAATTCATTACTTTGCAAAGTTTATGAGTCACTACTTCAGAAATCTTTAATATTATATTATTAATGGATTTGTACACTGTCTTCCAGAAGATTATTCTAAGACATTCCTTAAGGAAAGATCTGCTATATAGAGTTAATGGGGCTGGTGTCGGTAACCTCACAGAATCCCTTCTTGCTTTGTGATTGTTTGACAGTTGTATAATTCAGGTGTGTATATGCCATCAGCAGTGGCAACCTCTGAACCCAGGAGGAGCTGTTCCCATTGGTAGTTCTGAACACTTCGGATGGAAAGCATTAGGCAAACACAAGGCATTTTTTGTCATTATCGTTGCCATTACTTGTTATCATTTATGTAGCACCTGCCACACTAATGCAGTTGCTTATAGGAGCTGTAATTTTACTCCAGGTGGCTACATTTTTGTCATTATATAATCTGTGGTAAGCCACATACCATGTAAACATTGTCACTGGATTTTTTTCTTAAAATTCTAGCCCTAGAATGGTGTTTCTGTCCCATTAGTCAATGAACTCCTAATGGAAATTTCTTAAGAGCATATGGTAGTAGGTATCCAGGAAAAGAAAACATATTAAAAACTCTTGCAACGCCATCTGATTGTCCCTCATAGTTCTTAGTGCTTAGAAGACTGTTAAAAGACAATTAATAAGTTTTCTGTGCGTGGTTTTCTTTTATAATCAATTGCTAAATTGCCAAGTTGCATTTTTATTCATGTTTACAAACATAATTTTCAACTCTGCTTTTATTTACCTAATGCATAGCTCTTTGAATATTCACTTGCTATTTTTGAGTTTCTTAATCTGAAAGAGTATTGCCAGCAGTTATCACTTTACATGTTACATGCCAATACATTGGCTTGATAGAATTTAACAGTTTCAATTGCAAAACTAACAGCTTCCCATTATAAAATGGGAATTAAAAAACACCAAAGTGTTTATTAATTCAGTATTTCTTTCTCATCAAAAATTTGTGAAATTTGAAATCTTTTGATGTGTGAGGTGTTTTCACATAATGAATCAAAGCACCTCTTGCTAGCTAATTTCCCCTTCCTCACATTATTAGCGATTTTATTTTTATACTCTTGGAACAGGAATGCCTTCACATTAGAATAGAATAGTAAGGAACGTCTTGGTCCATCTGCTGAATGTTTCTATCTATGTGAAATAATTTTTTAGCCTGACTATGTGTTTCATTCATTCATATTTATAATTAAGCATACTAATGTTTAATTAAATTAAATATAGTCATTACTTACTGTTTTCTTATTGGAAGATTTTCTATCCATTTTTTCAGTCTATTTGGGAATTTTTACATTACATAGATATCAGTATCAGAGAATCTATGTCTGAACAGCCCTGAATGTGAGTTCGCTAGAGGAACAGAATAGATAGAATGAATGTGTATGAAGGTAGGACTTGTTAAATTGGCAAACATGATATGGTCTGGGTAGTTCAAATTGGTTGTACCACACTGGAGAAGCTAAGAGCCTGGTAGCTGCTCAGTTCATGAGGCTGGATGCACCAGCAGTACCAACCTGGTATTGAAGGCCTGGAGGATTCCTGGAGAGTGCTGATCTTCAATCCAGGTTGGTATCTGAAGAAGCTGGAATCTGGTAGTACACTACCAAGCAAGGCTGGAGTAAAGCTTTCTTAGACTTACTTTCATCTGGGCTGCCGCATTTAGGGTGGGTCTTCCCACTTCAGGCAACCCGATCAAGAAAAACCCTCCTAGGTGCACTGTGCAGTTGCCTTTTGTTGATTCTAGATCCTGCCAATCTTGACAACCAAGATTAATGATCACAGTTCCTCAGCTTACTTGTTCATTTGGTCCCTTCACTGTTAACTGCTCATTTTCTACAAGTGTTGGTTAGATCTCCTTGATACCTTTGAAAACTTTTAACCATTGAATAGTTGTTTCCATCAACCATTGCTTTGTCCTGAGTCATCCACCAAGGTGTGTTTGTATTTTAAAGGAACGGTATTACCAATGCATATGAGCCTTCTATTTTTTGAATGAGTAAGCATTAGGATAAAGTAAACAATTTGAGGCAATATTTGGAGTAATTTGGCAGGAGGAATGTTTTTGTGTCATGTGAAGGAGAGGAAAAGTCCATCAGAGAGGAAAGTCAAGACTCCATATCTTTTTGTAGGTGATCATGTGTTTGCTCCCTGGTAGACTCAAGGTTCCAGAGACTTCAGACTGGCTTTGTATTACCACAAGTCAGGAGACTGAGGCAAGAGGATCAAGAATTTGAGGCGAATGTAGGCAATATAATAAGACCTTGTTTTGAAAAAAAAAAAAAAAAAAAAAACAAGTAACAAACACAACAGAAAGAAAAAAAAGTGGTAAAGAAGAAAAAGAAAGACACAAAGAAAAGAACTGAAAAGAAACTGCCATTTGGAAAATGAATTTAAGTGTGCTCCCAAAATGACTGGATGTGATTTCAAAAAGATTTAGTGAGGACATTAAGTTCTGTATTTGATTAGCAGTACCACTTTTATTCTCTTTTACGTATTTAGATAATGTTCTTTACAAAATCCTTGGATTCAGAATGAAAATGGAAACATTGTATATATGAATGATGTTTAGTAATTAGACTAAAAGTATACTAATTATGATATGGTCACAACAGCTCTAGAACTGTTTCATGTCTTCATTTGTACCATAAGTGAAACAGTTTGGGTAAGTTGAGCTTTTTAAGATTTGCCCTTGAACTCTTGACGGGTATTGTAATTTGTTTTCTGAATGGTATGGTAAAGGTTGATGCAGTCTTTGGTGTTGATTTTAAAAAGGTGATCAGAGATTGTTTTCATGACTTCATAATTTATTTTATATATAAATTGAACATTCTGATATAATCTTTATAGTTTTTTTCCTCTAATGTCATTTTTTCCTTTATTGGCGAGTATTTTGGTTCTCTTCATTATATGTTTTGATCATATTTATATTCCCTTCCCGTCTGCTTTCTCTCCTTATTTCCCCCCACCCAATTTCATGTTCTCTATTTCTCTCTTATATATAATACATAGTATAGCATATATTAGTGCCTATCTTGTCAAATTTGTTTTCCCAAATGTTCTTTGGTGTGGGCCCATCCACTAGATCCTGGCTAACCTACCAAGAGTCATATTTGTTAGCGAAAAGTTTTATTTAATGTAAAATTTTCTTTGAATCTTAGATTACCTGAAATAGCCAAGCAAATTTAATTAGTTCTGTGCATTCCACCCAATCTGTTCTCAGCTGGTAGTTTCCAGTGTTATGTTTTAGAGGCATATTTTTATTCTTTCAATGTCTCTTGGCTGTACTGTGGACAAATTCCTTTCCTCTTTTTACCTGATACCTTAATGCCATTTCTGCTTGAGTTGCTCCCTTAAACAGCTCCCATCCTCCATATACCATGCTCTTGTGTATGTATTTAGTAACTGTTATTTGGTTACTTGGGCTGTGGCTCCAGCTACAATAATCTCAGTTCCTTTAAGTTTTATTTTTAAACTGCTGTATCTAGGCTTAATGCTTTTAGTGGCTTCAAGATCTTTGGAAAACTGTAGTGTGAGATTATGAAATGAACCCACTGCTAGAAATGTGCTTGTCATTTATCCTCTGAATCAGTCAAATTCTCTGAGATCCTCAAACTGAAGCCTCCATGGGAACATTTATTATTCGTTCAAATATGACCATAAAAATCGACTTTGCAATCATCTTGAGTTTTCTTGACAGTGCTGTGAGTGACAGAAACTAATCTTATCTTCTGGCTAGCATTTTAAAAATGATAAATGGACCCTAAGTCTTTAGTTAGCCTGTAAATGAAATTAGATTTATCTTATTTCTCTAAGAAATAGCATTACTTAGAAAATTTTGAATTATACCTTTCTGAACGAAGTTAAAATAGCAAAGGCTAGGGGCTGCATTTTGATGATTATTATATGTGTCGATATTTTTTGCCTGGCTTTTATCAAACCAAATAATGGTGCTTTGAGAAAAAGTGTTAAGAACTCAGCATATATTTCCTGATCAGAACAAAAGGTTCCTCACCATCTATGCTTGCACCTAGCTAAAAAATTATACCCAGGTAGAATGAATAATACATATTCAAAGTAAATTGAGCCAGATATTTATGTTTTGATTTTCTCCTTCAGATCTAAAATAAAATTTAAAATCTTCATAATTGCAACATGTTTAAGACAGTGTCTTCATTGTTTCATCTCTCTTCCTTCCAGTTGCCTAATCGTTTGAAGATCGACTTAAATTGAAATCTAGTACAATTCCTGCTGGTGAAGTGACTTTTATGGTAACTTCCACCATTCATTTATTTTCCCAGCAAGAAACTGATTTACCTTACTTCTCCATGTGACTCTGATGTCTTTGTTTTAAAATTGTCTTTTCTCTGTCAGTAGGTTCAAGGACATTGGAACCCATTTTTTAGCATTTCTTATAACAAATTAAATTAAGCCACTTCACACTGTCTAATGTTTTTTCTTCCATATTTTAACAGAAATTTCAGAGCCTTAACTTGGCCATTTTTTTCTATCTTTTATTGATATTTATGACCTCATTAATAAGTTTGTTAGATGGTGTTTTGTCAAATGTGAAGTTTAGCTAAATCAGGGGCATTATAGCACTAACTTTTTTTTTTGTCTTTTTGAGACAGGGTCTCCCTGTAGCCCCAGCTGTTCTGGAACTCACTAAGTAGACCAGGCTGGCCTTGAACTCACAGAGATCCGCCTGCCTCTGCCTCCCAAGTGCTGGGATTAAAGGTGTGTGCCACCACTCCTGGCTTTAGCACAAACTTTTAAGGTTCTATTTCTAAAGCAACAGGGCATTGATGTGCTGGGTTAATTGGCTATGGGGAAAACCTTGTTATGTTCCATTTGTAAATTGCTTTCCTTTTAATTCCTAGTCAGCATACAGTTCTAGTCAGAACTCTTTGTTTCTTATACATGAAGTAACATGAAGAGAAGGATTTAATGGATAAGAGGATAACTTTTTAATATTTTTGCTTTCTTGGAGATAGGGTACTTGTAGCACAGGCTGACTTTGAACTATTTCTTTTCTTATTATTTTTATTTTAAGTGTCTGAGAGTGTATTACCTGCGTGTATCTAAGTGCACCCATGTAGTGCAATGCCGGTGGTCAGAAGAGGGCATCGGATTCCAGTGGAACTAGAGTTACAGTTGCTAGACATCGTTTGGGTGCTAGGAATTGAACCTGGATCCTCTTCAAGAGCAGCCAGTGTTCTTAACCTCTGAGCCATCTCTCTAGCCACCGCCCCCCTCCCCAGTTAACTATTTCTTTGGCTAATACTCATATAGAAGAGGTCCCCCCACCCCACTTCATGTTCAGGACTTAGTATAAATCAGTGTATAATAATGCCTTATTAGTTGGTGTCCTTAAGAAATGAAGAATCTCTCAAAAGTTAATTTTCCAGGGGCTGGAGAGATAATTCAGCAGTTAAGAGCACTGACCGCTCTCGCAGAGGACCCAAGTTCAGTTCCCAGCACCTATATGGTGGCTAACAACCATCCATAACTCCAGTTTCAGGAAATCCAACACCCTCTTATGGCCTCTGCAGGTATTGCAGGACACAGGTGCACTTATATACATGCAGGTAAAACACTTATATACATAAAATAAAAATAAATAATTTTTGTAAAGGTACTTTTCCAGATAACTAAATCCTACCTCCAGGAATCATATGTACTCCTCCATTTTTACCCATTAAACAAACTGTTGAATGTCACTGAGTCTCACTTTCCTCTTTTCCTTGTAAAGATAGGCTTGTAGCACTATTTAAATTATTTGTTCTGAAGATGAAATGTGTGTAAAATGTCCGGGACAGCACTTAATACCCCCTAATTCATCAAAAGATATTAGGTTCTTTTCCTTGACCTAGTAAATATTATAACTTGATTTACCTTCTCTTTCTCTTCTTCATATTTTCACAGAACATCATTTAGATTCTACAGCTGAATGTTTTTATCCTTTCTATTCTTACTATAGGTCCTACAGTTCTTATTCTCTTTTTCACTCATGAATTATTTTCACTGTTAATGAAACTTAAAAGCCATTTAGTTTGACTCCATTCCTAGTACCTGACTTCTGCCTGCATCATTTCTTCAAGTTTTTTTTCCCAGTCTATATTATTGCTTCCATGTCTCTGCCCAACTTTCACCCCATAGGAGAACCACAGGCAATACCTAATCTCAGTCTCCCATGGCCTCCCTTCTAATTCAGGAGAATAGCTAACATATACCCACCTAACCTCTCTTGTTTCCTTTTGAAATCACCCAGGATCACCTAGGTTTCTACACTTCCATGACCTTGACATTCTGATTAATATTCCTGACTGTTTTAATTGGTTCTTAAAAGTGGATTTTGTTTCCCAAATATGATTTCACCTCTTCAGTGGAGAACAAGGACATTCCTTCTTGAACTTCCAGTAGTGTTCTCTAAGTTACTCCAGATACTTTTAGAACTGTCTACTCTGTTGAGTCTTCATAACTTCCAAGATTCTGTATTAGTGCTCTTCTAAAGCTTTATCTGTCCATTTTATCCATTTTATAATCATTTACTGAGAGAATTGTTTTATATGCTTATATGCAGTAAAAGCTACCCATATTCAATGAACTGTTTGAATTTCTATTGCCTGTAACTGTTACAACTGAGTTATAGAGAACTTCCTTCATTTCCTTGTTCATCCAGTTTTCTGGATATCCCTTTGAAATGATAGGAATTTTCTCACACAAGCCCTTGGACAACCTCACGTCAATCATAATTTGCATTTCATTGGTATTATTCTACTCTTACCTGACTGTTCTGCTTTGTCATAAAATTTGATCTTGCTTTTTATATATTTTTAAATATTAGCTTGGGTGCACAACTGTAGACTATCGTGGTATCTTTGGCTTCTAATTCTGTTATTCTGTCTTTGCAGTCTCATGACTTGTATAAAATTTTAAAAATTGGATTTTTTCCATCTTATTGCGTTAAAGTTGCTGAAGATAAGAACAAAAGGCAATGCACTTATTTGACATTAGAGAGCATCTCTCTATGGTGACATTTGCTCATGAATCATTTTCTTCGAGTGTTCTATTTAATCCACCTAACTATTTTATTATGTT
>NW_008340915.1:1012195-1046966 GCF_000622305.1 Nannospalax galili | reverse complement strand
ACAATATTAATTCTTCCAATCCATGAGCATGGGAGGTCCTTCCATCTTCTGATGTCTTCCTCAATTTCTTTCTTTAAAGAGTTAAAATTTTCCTTGTAGAGTTCTTTAATATCTTTGGTCAGGTTTATACATGCATTTTAACCAAGAACAGCTCAAGGAATCTTGACAGAGGCTTTAGTGAAATCTGGAAAACATAAGTTGGGCATATATTTCTATTATGTGATAGTCTAGTAATATTTTCTGCATTTTAGTATGACTTATTAACTTGATATCATATGGACCACCGTCAAAATTCACAATTTTCTTCATTTCTGTTCTTTGACATTTTAAGTTTTGAAATAATTTGTGGTTGGTACTTTCCATTGGGCATAAAGACCATTGACGTCAACAATTTCCATTTCTCAACTATTTCTTACAAACCAACACACGTGAAAGGTATATGTTAAGACATTTTATGTTTGACTCGAGGCTATGCTATTTGTTAAGACTGATTTCATTAGATTTCAAATAGCCTTACACTGCTGGGTAAGAGGTGTTTTGTAGTCCTTTATATTTGGTAGATGAGCACTAGGAGTGCAGATATCATGTCTCCCTTGTGGTCTGTTATGACCCCATGATCAGACTGAATGCCAGGAGCATTGCAGGTGCTCCCTGGATAAGAGTAGCTCTTTCTTTATTTTTATGTTTGCATTTTTTTATTTTTTAGAATTTTGTATTTGAATATTATCTTTGCATTATTTTCATCCCTCCCAGTCCCCCACCAGTTCCTCCGATGTTCCCCCACACCCTCCTAACCCTCCTAGTTTCTTCTCCTCTTCTTTATGATTATTACACACACACACACACACACACACACACACACACACACGCGTGCGCGCACATGCACACACACAGAGTACTGAGTCCATTTAGTGGTTGTGTGTACATATGTTTAGTGCTGTATATTTGGGGGTTACATAACTTTCCAGGGAGCATCCTTTCCTCAGCATCCATTGATTGTAGCTCTTCTTCTTGAGGTGGGACCCGTGATGCTTCCCCATTCCACCTTGGCATGTCATCTGATGTCATTATGCAGATCTCACTAGACTACCATCCTGTGGAGATTTCATTACTGCAGCGTGTCTTGTTCCTCTGGTTCTTTCATAGTTTTTGTCCTAAATAACAGGCCCTGGGTCCTGGGTTGGCTTGCTTTTTATATATTTATGGTCATTATTTACAATAACAAACATTTTTCCTGCAGGAATTTAAATAATAAAATTGCTGTTTCAAATTATAGCTCTGACATGGGACTATGAAATCTCTTTGAGCAAATCTTGCATTTAATGGCATCTTGCTTTTCATCAAGAGTAGCAGCCTTCACTTTTTATTACTGCCAGTAGTATTATTAGTATAGGTAGTTCAGGGCTTTTTATATTCTTTTATCACCTATTTTTATTAGTTCTCCCCAAAAGAAACCAAGACAAAACAAAACCCCAAAAGATAAGTCCACACACACTGCATTTACTGATATGCAACTTCAAGGGAACACTTTGTAGTACTCTAACCCTGCAAATGGGGCTTCCGTGGTATTGCCAGATATTGGCTTTTTCTGATGTGTCAATTTTGCTAGGCTGCTGTCTCCAGTGACTTAGTAAAACACTGATGAAGATATTGCTTTAAATGTATGGCTAAGGTCCATCAACAATTGACTTCAAATGTGGACATTATCCTGTATTGTCTGGGTAGGCCCCATCCAGTCAGTGAAAAGCCTTCATCAGAATGGAGTTGAAGAAATTCTATCTGTGGACAGCAGCTCTGCTCTTTCAGAGTCAGAGCCTCCCTGTCCAGCTGCCATCTTTATGAACCCCTCTACTGGCCTACATAGTGCCCACCCTCACTCAGCCAGCCAGATTGATGTGATAATTTCTTAATCTGTCTCTTCCTGTAGTCCTGCTTCTTTGGTTCAACCCTGATTGTTCATCATGTCTATAGCATGGCACTTCATGATATTTTTTAAAGGAGTAGCATGATTCTCTCTTCCTATGTTACTTGTACAAGAGCCTTGCTGAGTGATGAATGACTGTCATACCTGTTCCTCAGTTCCACAGTTGCTGTATACTCACTAACTTGTCTTTTGATTTTGTAGTAATTTCCAAGTTTTTCTTCCTAAAGAAACTTTCTTGATGCTATTTTTCTGGTCTCGAGTATAGAGAAATAATGTTTTGGCAAATTTGGTTGTTTCCAAATTATTCTATTTATTCTTTTTTTCTTTGAAGGAGAAAAGTAGTGGCTGTGCTTTTGGCTATGTTCAGTTGTAGGTGTATGATGTGTTAGCACAGGTTTGAAATGTGTTCTAGAGCATAGAGAGTTGTTACAGAGGGGATGCCAGTTGCTCTGAAGTTGTATTCCAGGATTCTGTCTACATGCTGATGTAGTGCCAGAGCATATGGCTTTCCATATGGTGTTTCTTTGGGGGCTATACCACCTGTAATCTTGCTGATTTTCATTCATTTAAATTTGTCCAAGAGGTAAGCAAATTAAACCTGGGTATGAAAATAATACACCTCTGTTAAAATGCTGGAATTTGGGATGAGTTACTGTTATAGTCATTACCAAGAAAAAAAGCAGTTCATTAAATGAGTGCATTAGTCATATAGCAGTAGTGTTTCTATCACCTCATTAACAGTGGGGAGCAGTGTATCCATTTTTGACTTTCAGAGTGGAGAGGAAAATTATTTTGTTTTATTACGTCTTCATGTGAAGATGGAGTTAGATCATTTTGGACATTTTAAAAAGTAATAATAGTAATGGATTTAAATATGTTTTCATGGTTCAGGAGTAATGGTATTGTGAATGGCATTTGGCATTTTGATTGAATATAAAAAGTAATAAAACTAGTTCTATTGTGACTGCATGATATTGAAGTTGTTTTATATCATTAAGAACCTTTGTTTTCAGAAATAGGAAAGAAAAAGCAGGTTTCTCTTGAACCATGATGTTCAGACCTCATAAAAATGCTTCTCTAAGCTTGAGGCAGAATTATTAGTTTTTGTGTCAACTACCATTGTTTTACATTGCATAGTAAATGTTGTAGTCTCTATGCAAAGAAGTTGTTTTAATAGGGCAGAAATCATTGATGATGTCTTTGTGTTACTGTTGTCATATAAAAACAAAAGGCTACTTCTTGCTTACATTTGAGGTTTTTTGCATTTATTCATTGTATTTGTGTGTATGTATACGCACACATGCACACACATGTCTGTTACAGTGCATATGGAGATCAGAGGATAGCTTGCGGGAGTCAGTTCTTTCCTTTCAC
The DNA here is from genome assembly GCF_000622305.1 of Nannospalax galili. Taxonomy (NCBI): domain Eukaryota; kingdom Metazoa; phylum Chordata; class Mammalia; order Rodentia; family Spalacidae; genus Nannospalax; species Nannospalax galili. Next base: position 1,043,668 of record NW_008340915.1, on the reverse strand, counting down.
AGTCTGGGTTTTCAGTTTATCAGGCTTGGTAGCAAACACTGCCTTCTGAGGTATTTTATTGGAAATCAACAACATGCTATGGAAATAGAGGCATAATTCCTGATGCTTGACATAATTCTGAAAGCTATATAATATTAGACAATACCTCCTTGAACTGTACCCACCCTAGGGAGGGAATGGTAGGTTGGACAGTTTCTGCAGTCCCTCATTTGCCTGTGATTTAGAATAAAGGTCACAGAGGGACAGGGAATGGTTGATTAACAAGTAGTAATTTACAATTACATCAGAGAAAGAAGTTCTCCTGTTATATTGCATAGTAGAGTTATTTTGAATGTTTTACCGTAAAGAAATGAGAAATCTTTGAAGAAATAGGTATTGCAGTGCCAGATAGAAGAGACCTCTGTTTGGGTGACAAACATGCCATACAGCACTCATCAAAGAACCTTCTTTTTGCAACAGATGGAGGCTACTGCAGAGTTGCACATCTGGTCAGGCACAGAGAACATATGCTTGGGAGATGCCCAGTACTAGGTGACACATCTGCAGTTGAATCTCTACAACTAAGGCTCATGGAACATAGTGGAATAAGAGGTAGAGAGAGGACTAATGCACACCTCAACTCTCCATGTACATCAGAGCGCAATACACACAGAAGGCTACAACTGGCCAAGTTTTGGAGAATAAGAGACTGTAGAGTATAGGATAGGACTCCTATATGGAACCTCACCCACTATGGCTCGGGGACCATTATGGAAAAGGAAGCAGAAAGATTGTAAGAGCCAGGGCTGGTTCATGAACACAGGGAGGTGGAGGCCTCCAGACTACTGGAGGCTTGCTCATGTCAGCCTGTGGCAATGGTGTCGTTGATCATGGGACCCATGACAGCTCAATTAAACAATGGCCCAAAGGGGAGGTGAGAAATAAGTGGAGGGCCAGCACTAGATTGAGAACTATTTGAGACTGATTGCTGCTGGGTGAGAGAGAGAGTGACTTACACACAACCACTGGATGGGCTGACTAGACTCCAGTGGAAGCATTTACACTAAAGGACATTTGGGTATAAACACCTGAATGAATAGGACTCAGCATGTATGGCAGAGTGCATGGGGTTTGGTGGGGGGATAGGGGGAGACATGAATGGAGGAGGGGGATCTGGATTTGACTTGGAAATGTATGAAATTTAAATCTTCTAATCATGTGGTTATTAAATTTTTTTGGGGTGGGGTCTTTTTGAGACAGAGTCTCCCTGTAGCCCCAGCTGTCCTGGAACTCACTATGTAGACCAGGCTGGCCTTGAACTCACAAAGATCCACCTGCCTCTGCCTCCCAAGTGCTGGGATTAAAGGTGTGTGCCACCACGCCAGGCTGGTTATTAAATTTTAAAAAATTTAAAAATTAAAAAAAATAATTCTTCAAAGCATGAAAATTTGCTCCTTAATAATTAGTAGATGTGAAAAACATTACCATTGAAATCTACCTGATGACTTTATATCCATGCTCAGATGCCAAGGAGCTCAGAAAGTAACCGACTGTGACTAGTAATAATCTGATATATAGAGATTAGAAATGCATGTGCAAACATCTTAGTTCTAATTGCATTAAAATGAATTTTTCTCTATGAAACTGTGTATTTTAATGAAATGGAGATTTTTTTTAAAGGTTAAAACCTCATTCAATTTTATGTCTTATAGGTTTATACTGAGTACAATATTGTATAACTGTATTAATTCAACTGTAAACCTAAAAATTTACAGCCAATTTTGAAGGAGCTGCATCTTAGCTCTGGAAATTGTTATTGAATATGTCAATACTGTTGTAATGAAATGCTTCTTCTAATTATGTGGTTATTAAATAACTAAAAATATTTTGTTAAAAACTTTAAAAATAAATTAAAATTTAAAACAAAAAAATAAAAAGCTCAATAAAAAAAGTGAACAAAGAAAAGACTAGGTTAAGATGTTCTCAGCCTCAGCAGGCCTCTGAATCACTGGGCAACGGTGATCCGAAGTGTGAGAGTCCCACTCATGGGGTTCCATTCAGTGGTTCTTTGATGGGACTGGATTAAACTGAATTTACAGTTCAAACAAGAGGAGAGCTATGCCAGGGTTCTCAGTGCACCCTGCCAATAGGTAATTCACCTTCATGTGTCTTACTGTGACGCTACCTGGGATTATTGGGGTTGAATTTGTGTTCCCTTCAGGGGCAAGAAAGATGGCTCAGCAGTTAAGAACACTGGTTGTTCTTGCAGAAGACCCAGGTTCGAATCCCAGCACCCATATGGCAGCTAACAACTGTGTAACTCCAGTTCCAGGGGATCTGACAGCCTCTTTTGTTCTCTGTGGGCATTGCACAACATGGGTGCACTTACCTACATGCAGGCAATACACACATACATATAAAATAACAAATAAATAAAAATATTTTTAAACATTGTGTTCCCTGCAAAGATGTCATTTTTCTCTTTGTAATTAATAAATATCTTGTGTGAAGATGAAAAAAATTACTATAAGGAGCTTTGATGATGGTTGAGAGATGTACTAATCTTTGGGGACAGTGATAAGTCATTAGGATTCAGTCTAATACTATGCACTTTTAGTAGAATATTAGTAGCAGGTTCTGCCTTAGAGCCTATGACCTATCTAGCTCCAGGTTCCTGGCCCCCATAGTAATGCCAGTTATGGGTTCCATCTCATGGAGCAGATCTCAATTATCACAGATAATTGACCAGAGATTCACAAGTGGTCAACATGCAAAGAACAAGAGACTGCACAGTGTTCAGTCTTAAACTGTACAGCTATTTCACACTCCTCTCCCAAGGCTCAAGGATTTTCACGGAAGAGAGAACAGAAAGTGACTGCAAGGAAACTGTTTTTCAGACAACAGTGGCACATATGCAGGCACAGCAGTTACGCCAGGATGAACAAGACTACTCACGCTCAATGCAGAAAAAATTCCAGCATGAAGGTGTGAGGTTGGCATGAAGTCCCACCCATAATCAAGGAGCTACTGGCATTTGGTAGGTGCTAGGTGAGGAAGAGTTGGTCTTCTTTAAAAGTGTGGTGCCTGGTAAGTCAACCACACTTCAGGGTTGGTTCCACACAAGAGTATTCCATACAAGTCCAAAAATTGGACTTGATAGGAGTAAGGAACACAAAGATGAGTGGACAGAGAGGTGGGGTTGGATCTGGGAGGACTTGAGGGTGGGGAGGAATAGAATCAAAACATTGTGTGAAACTCAAAGAATTAATTTAAAAAATCAAAAAATTAAAGGTCAGGCAAGAGCAAGTGTTGGTGATAATATATAACAGTTAGAACTTTCATACACTTCTAGTGAGAATGGAAAATGGGGTAGGGACTTTTGAAAAAGTCTAGCGTTTCTTTAAAAGGTTAGATGAAATCACCATACAAATTTGCAGTTGTAATAATGTGTACAAGAGAGATGAAAACATGTCTACACCCTCCAAAAACTGTTCTTAAATGTTCATGGCAGTGTTATTCGTAACAGCTCAAAACTCAAAGTTCATCTGTTTATAAACAGATAAATAAGCTGTGCTTATTTATGTACTAGAATGTTGTTCAGTGACAAAAAGAATTAAAGCACTGATGTGCATACTGCAAAAAAAAGAAATAGGTATGTTTACTCTTATTTGAACATTTCACTATATATATATATATATATACACACACATATGTAGACAACACACACACACACATATACATATGACGTATAGGAGGGATGGGTTTCCCTAGTAGAAACAGATATGATTGTATATGTATGCTCATCACAGACAACTTGTGTCAATGTATCTGCCACTGTCTTCACAGCACCTGACACAGAGGCTGCACACAGTATTGAGCACTGTGTTATCGTGATAACAAGAAATCCTGTCTTTCACATTAGAGGTGTTTGCAATTAAGGTGCACACTACCATTAATTCATATTTATTGTTGTGTTTATTGTTCAAAACTTTACAAAATCTTGGAGCAAGCTGTGTCCACTGAATTAAGAAAAAAGAGCAAAAATGTATCATTATGTTTTATCCATTTGTTTTTTATGTTGTTGAAGAATAATTGGGTTCACATGCACCAAGTTCAAGGACAACATTTGCCTTTTGCTAGTGAATCTGACAAGTTGTAGTATCTCAGGCATTGATTCTTTATTGATAAAAGGCATATATTTATTATATGGTTTGCTTTATGTAATGGTTATGAAAAGTAAACAAGATAATATATATGAAGCATTATATGACATGTAATAGTTGTGTATAGAGTATTATGCCACAGTATGTCTAATTTCTATCCCTTTCATTCTTACTGCCTGATAAAATTCAGACCCATTGCTTCCTTAAATTGTATTATGCCTGTTTCACTAAATAAATTCTCTACAACTGTTTTTTACAGAATATGTTGAGTAGTCCTGAAAGAATAAAATTTCCTTTTCCAGACCTTTCTTTACTGTGCCACCTATCCAGTCCCCAGTCTTTTTCTTCCCCTTTTGTTCAACCTACAGCGATTCCTACCAGTCTTTGTTGTTGCCTGTTATGTGCTTTCGTGCTGCAATTTCTGCCTAAGATCCTTGTACCCCTGCAATCCCACAGTGCATATGTTGAGCGACACCTGATAAGTCGAACATGTCTTTGTCCCTCACTTTTCTTTTCTTTGACTCCATTTTCTTTTATAGAAATGGAGTTGATAATGGGGCCTAGGAGTGGGAGATTTTGGCCAGGAGAGAGACAGTGTTATCCAATTTGATTTTCTGTTGTGTGTGAAGTAATCCAGAGTTTATTTTGCTGTTGAAGAAGTTAAAACCGTGGTAGTTTTTTTCTCTCATCTAGCCTAGCACCATTCATGTGCCTCCTGCCTTCTCTATTCCTGTGTATTCTATGGTGTTTGAATTTTATTTTACCTGGTAAATACATTTATGTAGACGTACAAACATCTTATGTTTTACAATATAGAAACTTAAGAGTTTAAAGCAAATCTTATGTAAAATCCTTAGAGGAATGGAAAGATGAAATTCTTTTTGAAAATGAAGAATTCAATTTTTGCACTGAAAAACTTCACACTTTATCTTATGTAAATTTAGCCTCCTATATAATAAGCTTTTCTTAGTTTAATTCATACTTTTCTACATTTAGTTATTCTATCAATAGAAAAATGAAAATCTTGCTGCCCAGTTTTATTTCTAAAACCATGTTATCTCTATAGATTGAAATTAATAGATTGATAAAATTTCATCACTCAATAATTTGATAATTTAATACTATTTGCTATTTCCTGGTTATATGATTTGAGTAACAATTTTCTCAAATAGAAAAAAAAATCTTACCAGGGACTGGAAAGATGGCTTATTGGTTATGAGCACTGCTCTTTTTTTTCTTTAATATTTTCTTTATTATTTTATTTTATGTGTATGAGTGTATTGCGTGCCTGTACGTAAGTACACCCATGTCCTGCAGTGCCTGCAGAGGACAGAAGAGGCCATCGGATCCCCTGGAACTGGAGTTATGGACAGTTGTTAGCTGCCATATGGGTACTGGGATTCAAACCTAGATCTTCTGCAAGAAGAGCCAGTGTTCTTATATGCTGAGCCATCTCTCCAGCCCCAAGAGCACTGCTCCTTGTAGAGGACCCAGGTTCGGTTCCCAGTACCCACATGGTGACTCACAATTGTTCTTAACTCCAGTTCCAGGGGATCCCATGCCCTCTTCTGACCTCCATGGGTTTTGCATGACGTGGGTACACTTATACACATGCAGGCAATACATTGGTACACATAAAATAAAAATTAAGACCCTCTGTCATATATCTAGACAAATGTGATTTCTTACTGTATGCTAAATATAGATCCTTGTATTTATAAACAGGTATACCATTCACCACTCATCAAAGAAGCTTCTTTTTGCAGCGTATAGAGATTATTACAGAGTTCCACAACTGGTCACACACAGAGAATAAGTGTCTGTGAGATGCCCTGCCCCAAGTGACACATGTACAATGGAACCTCTACATCTAAGGCTTATGGAACATAGCAGAACAGGGGCTGGAGAGAGAATACTACATCACTCGAGTCTGCCCAGTGATGCTTCCTCATGCAACAGAGTACAATGCACACAGAAGGCCACAATTGGCCAAAGTACAGAGAATAAGAGAATGTAGAGTACTTTTCCCTAGATAAGACTCTTATATTAAACCTCAAACACCCTTGGCTCAGAGATCATTGCAGAAATGGGGGCTGAAAAATTGCAAGAACCAGGGTTGGTGCAATAAGGGTTGGTGCACTGTTTCATAAGGAAACAGTGTTCCAGGCCTTTGGAAACTTACTCTTAGGAGCTTGTAGCAATGATGACAGCATGCACAAGACCCATACAAGCTCGATCCGACAAAAATCCAGCATAGAACTGGGGAAATGGGCAACAGGCCCCGACCTTAGCCAAGGAAGCATCGGCAGCTGATTATTGCTGGGAGAGGAAGATTTGATCTTTTTTAAGGGAGTGACTCTAGCTAGGCTGACTAGATTCCAGTGGATGAACTTGCACCAAGGGACATCAGAGTACACAAACTTGACTTGACAGGCCTTAACACCTATGACAGAATGCATGAAATCTAATGGGGAGTGGCTATGTGGGGGTGTGGATGAGGAAGGGGGAAAATAAATACAATTAAGTTTTATGAAATGCAAAAATTCAGTAAAAATACACATTGAGGAAAAGAACTGAACTTTAAGCCTTTTGAAATTAAACTATATGCCATACCTTATGGCATGTCAAAACAAAGAGAAAAATTTTTTAAAAATTATCAATGGTATCAGCCATAAGGTCTTATTTATATGTTTAAAATCTATGTTTGTAAGCTCTCCACTAGAAATATAATTTTCATAACTTTTGTCAGTTCTGAAATAAATTGATCTTTAGTAGTGGTGTTTGCTTGAAACTGCCAGCCTTCATTCAGTTCTTATGTAGTATCTGTGCCTACCTGCCTGATCTGGGTGTTGACATGCAACTAAAAAATGTCTTCTATGTAACAAAAGTCACTATTGTATTAGTTACTTTTCTGATCATTGTGGCCAAACATATACTACGCAACCTAAAGGAAAGATTGGTTTGGATCCACAGTGTGAGAAGATTCATTCCAACACGGTGGGAAAGCATGGTGGCTGGCAGCTGCATGACAGTGGGATCCTGTGCCTGCGCTCATGTCTCAAGGGGCCAGAAAGCAGGGAAAGGAGAATGCCGGTGCTTATCTGCTTTTTTCCTACTTCTCTTTTTGTTCTCCTGGAGACACCAACCCATTGCATTCTCCTGAGCACATTTAGGACATAGCCCTCCAATCCCACGCCAGTAAATCCTCATTCAAAATATACACACAGACACACCCAAACGTCTGCCCTTTAAAGGCCCTTAGGCGTTTTTCAAGCCACTCAATTTGATGATCAGAATTAACCATCACAGTTATGAATCTAAGTGCCAGTCACAGGGCTGACTTGAGGTTCTAGATTTTGTGGCATTTTCATTTCTTCCTCATTGCTCACTTCCCTTCCTTTCTTGAGCCTGCTGCTGTGGGTTTCATCAGTAGTGCCTCACCAACCTCCTAGACCCAGTTTAATGCCCCTTTTCGTACTCCTGTAGTTCCTTACATAGTAACCATCATCAGTAGTGCCCTACCCGACCTCCTAGACCCCAGTTTAATGCTTTCCCTCCCCATTCCTTTAGCTTCTTATGTAGTAACTATCATCACCTTGTATTTATAATCTTTTAAAATATTTCTATCCTCACCAGTACTTAGGGCAAAAAGTTACGTATTACTAATTTTGTATAAACCTTTGTTTTGCACATTGCATGTAGTAAATTTGTGGAATCAAAAGATGGATTAATAGTCATAAATTTTCTCATCATCTATCTTCTTTTAGGCATAGCAATGATCTTTAAATCTAGAAAGTTCTCCAAGACTGCCCTGGAGAGAAAATATTTGGGATAGCAGTGGATTAGAAACTATTGAAAAAATTGGATCTTGTATGCAGATCCCCTTGGGGTATGAACTAATTCTTATAATACAGAGTGGCTTGGGAAACTTATTTATCCACATAATAATGAACAAATATTTATTGATTATCCATCAGCTTAAGGAACTGTGCTAGACTTGATTATTATTTACATAGACTGAGGGATCTAAACAGATTGCCAAAGTAGCAATGAGTAAAATCGTTTTTGTTTTCCCTTTACCAAATACTGAATATGTGGAGGTTAAACAGATGATAGCATATTAGCCTTGTGTTAGCTTTTTCCCTGGAAAGATTTTCCTTGTCTCATCTTTAAAGACCTCTGATGCCTGTATTCTACCTTCAGCTGTGCATTTTTTAATGCTATTTTGTAAAAGAAATGTGTATATACCTTTAATTTTGTTCTCATTCATATAATTAAATTTAAAAGACACCGACCTTCCTCCTCTTAGTTTAAGCTTATATTTAGAAGCCCTTGGGTCATTTCAAGAACAAAGAGAACAAAAGAGCATGGACTTTAGCATTAGACCATGGGCATTTAAATGTTAGCTTTGTTGCATTAGTGTGATTTTGACATGTTTACTTTAGAATCTCTTTGCTGTTTTGTCATCTACAAAATAAAGATAATGGCTGTACCTTCCTCATAGTGTAATTTTAATTAAATGAGATAAGATGCTTACCGATGGTTATTAGCTTTCATAATATGCATTCAATATAGAAATATATCTGAAACAGAAACTTCAATTTGACTTACTCCTGAGAACACGCAGGATTCAATTTTTAATTTTCAGAATTTTGAATTTCTTCCTTATCAGTAAGCATACAACGTAGTTAAGCTTTTTTGAGAGAAATGTTCATGCATATTGATTGTTTCTTATAAAAATAGGAGCTATGCATCACTTAGAAAATGGTAATTACTTCAGGTGACTTTTCACAGACTTCATTTTCCTGTCCGTTGTTGCTCATATAGTTAAGTTGTTGCATTGCAGCTTGGTACCTGTACTCTTTAACTTGTCACCAGATATGTTCTTAATGGATTGTTGTAACTTTAATGAAATCCAGTCTTGCTGAATCACTAAACCTGCCTTCTCCTAGCAGGCTCTTTACTGGGACCTGACAGATCACTTCTCCAGAGCCTTCAGACGTCCTGTTTCTCTAATTCTTCTCCATAACGAGTTTTGTGCTGCATGATAAAATATTCATGTTAAAATAGGTTCTAAAATAATTATCTGCAGCCAGCAGTTGCCAGTGCAGCCATTTGCCATTAGCCTGGCTCAAGTTAATGGCTTGTAGTTGAGTACAAATAGTCCCTTTGACTGTTGCCAGTTACTGATTCTTATCCTAAATAGAATTTCCATGCACCTCTAAAGTTAATTCTTGTTTTGAACTAAGATTTCTTGTCCCACTTTCCCCATCCAATTTATCTTGATTCTAGTGTCCACTACTTTGTAGTTTGTCTCCATCTTCAATCTCAGTGTCACTTTCTCAATCCTTAACTCCCACACTGTCAAGAAAGAAAAAGGCACTCATCAGCTCTGCATTTTGTGGAATATACCATGTATATCAGATTTTTAAAGTGCCACATTCAGGATGTGATCTAGTATCACATGTAAGAGAAATCTGCAATTAAGAGTGTTTTAATTGGAATGAACTTGGGAAGAATTTGGGGGTTGGACATAAGGTAAAGGCACTGATGGGATATTTTTCTGTGGTGTTACTAGAAATGATGGCTGAAAAGTCTCAGGAGTAGGTGGACTCAAGAGTAGAGGAAGAAGGATTTGATCTTAGAGGTCCCATAGGAGCGACAAAAGCTTGAAGCTCAGGGGTGTGGTTAGGCCTCCTGCCCTGAGGTTTCCCAAGCCTTTCTCTCTCTCTCTCTCTCTCTCTCTCTCTCTCTCTCTCTCTCTCTCTCTCTCTCTCAACAAATTCGTGAAAGATAACAAAGAAGTAGGGAGCATGGGAGAGATGGGAGGAGAAAAGAGGGTAGGCAGGAGATCAGGAGAGAGAGACAGAGAGAGGCAGAGACATAGAGAGATTGAGAGAAGTTGTTAGGTGACTTCAGGAAGGCCTTTTACCTCTTTTACCACATCTCATCTGCCCAGTGAAACCCATTTTTCCGAAACAAGCAGCTCCTTCCCAATGTCTGATCCCAGGGCAAGGCACCTGACCCTTTAACATGGTAACCCAGCGTTCCTTCAGACTATTTTCAGAGTGCTCTACTCCTCACACACTTAGATTTTCATACAATATAATTTGGTATTTAGATGCCCTCCCCTAACCCACCTTCCATTCCCTTACTGCCACCTTACTCCTCACACTCTTGAGCAATACCCTAGTCTACTGTTTCTAACTCAGCCTACCCTGGAACACAGCCATCTTGGGCTTGCATATTAGCTTTCTACCAGATAAATGGTATATGCCATATTCATTCTGTTAATGTTCCAGGGATTTCATGGGCCCTGGGTTTGTGATTATGTTTTGAAATAAAAGATTTCTATTTTTCATGAGCATAAAAAAATAAAAGTGTTATTTTAAATAAATAGAGTTATCGGGCTGATACTCTTAGGCCTTCAGGATGTTGAGGTATAGTTGTGTGGTAAATAAAGCTTATGAAGGTCTGCATAGTAAAGAAACTCTTCCCACTTCCAGGAAGGCCCCATTCTCCATTGTTTTCTTCTCATGTATTTTTGACCTATCAGGTGTTTTTTTTTTTTTTTTCTTTTTTATAAATTCACCTGCTCTTTATTCCTTGATCAAAGCAGAAATATATATGTTAAAACACTCATGGAGAAAAGCTTCCTAAAAGGAAGTGTTAGCTCACATTTTGGTTCTATTTTTAGTAAAAACAACATTGCTTTGGAACCTCTTACAAGTGTAAAAGAGAAATCTCAGAAATCTCAAAAGTGAGATTTCTTGAATTTGCATTGTACTTTGAAATTAAGAGAATTTCCTACATGTTTCTTATTTATTTTCTAGATCTGTAATCACAATCAGTTTCTTTAATTAAATGCACAATACTTGATTTCACAAAACCCTCCATGCACTAGGGAGACCTATATGCCAAATATTGACTAATGTAGTGGGGAATTGTGCTTAAACTGTCCTCAATTCAGAACAATAAATTCTATAATTATAAACAAGTATCATATGTATTCTTTAAATCTTTCTCCTTCCTCTTTTCAGTGTAAGTGATATCTATATATAGATAATAGATATATTTTATCTATCTGTCATCTGTCCATTCAATCTTTGAGAGAGAAAGTTTTTTTTAATACTTTGTTCCTAGGCTGTATGAAGTATAAATTATGCTTAATAGAATCCTGATAATCAAGATATCTGAGAGTTAACGCTTCACATTATTTAATAAACTGGATTGCTCAGAGAGGGGAAGCTGCTGCTATTTTTCTTCAAGCAGAAAGGCTGGAAGGTCATGAGGATAAAATTTTGTGCCTACTTAGCCTCCAGAGCTCCCGTGTGAAAAGGACATTAGTTTCCTTCCTAGGTTTAAGGATACAGGAGAAGAAAAAAAAAAAGAAAAAGAAAAAAAAGATAATATAGACTAAGCATACACAGTGCTTTTTGAATCAAGATTTTGAGGAATTAAAGGAACCGCTTGGGACTTTGGACTCGCACTTTCATGTGTATTTTGCCCTTTTTTTGACTTCTATGTTGTTTCTGTATCTGCTTGCCATTTTTATGTAATACTTATTGATTTGTGTTTAATTACATATGTTATGGGTAGTCTTTCTTCACTGTGGCAAAGGTATTTTCAGTTTGTTAGTTATTTTTTTAACTTTAGTATGTATTACTATGCAAATGTATGCTGTTTTGGCTCATTGTGTTTTTGTCTTTATAGATTTTTTGGCTTTCAAATTTTGTTCAGTAAAGACTTCATTAGCCCAATATTCAAAACAAACCCTCCTTGCCCCTGAATCTATAGTTTAATTCTTTATTACATTTACATTTTTAAACCACATAGAATTTATTTTTTGTGTAATATTTGAGACAGAACTTGTTTTTTTAAATATCAAATCTCTTTCCCAGCAGCTTTTATTGCCACTTAATGCCATTTTATAGTGATTTAAAATATGTACTAATGATCAAATATATAACTAGGGCTTATTTGTTTCCAGCAAAAACAGTCCAGCCATTATAGGCAAAATGGGGAGTGAACTACAGAAAAGAACCATGGCCGGCCCTAGACAACGGCTATGGCCAGCTTTCCTTCCTGTCCTTTGTGTGTCCTTTTCATCTCCTCTTTGCTCCTGTTTGCCTCATTTTTTCTCCCTGTGGACTGTCCTTTTCTAAAATTTTTCAGAGACCATCATCTACTGCCCAAGACTCTGACTCTTGGGCTCATCTGAATTCTCAGGTTTAGGCCAGTTGTCCTGGAAGTGCAGTCATATAAAAACATAGCCAGCCCCTACCAAAACTCTGGATAAAATACTGATTTTTCCTATGTCTTAAGTGCATGAATTACAGTTTACATGTTTGTCTATGTCTCTTGCAATTCAGTGCTTGGTCTTTAACTGTGAGTAACTCTCCCCGCTGTCTCTTTTGTATGTGGGTGCTTATGAAAACTGTATGTTAAGGACTTTCCTGTGGTTTCTTCTTATTATTATTCTTAAAAATATTGCATGAGATCTGTTCTTCCAAATGAAATTTAGAACTACCATGTCAAGTTCCGTTATACATCCCATGTTTTTTTGATGGGAATATATTGAATTCATAGCTTTGTAAGTGGAAAATTTGTTTTCTTTCTTTGAAACTCATTTTCCAGAATAACTATACATTCTCCATCTTAAAAAACAAAAACAAACTGTATTAACATATACTAGGCTGATTCTATTACTGCCTGTTGAATGGTTGTCAGTAATCTCTGCTTAATGAAATAGAACTTTATGAAGTAATTAGAACACAGGTGAGGGAAAGAAGACAGTAAAGTATGTCCATAGTCCTGCCTGCCATTTATGGGTAGCGGTTTACCTGGTGGTGTTTTGTCCACTTTCAAGCATTAAGGGTACAATAAAGCCACATTGTGTCTGGAATGTGTTCACTTATAAGTAGTGGAAACTGGTAACACTTCCGGTGTATGTTACTTATAATAGAAAGAGTCTGACCATATTGCTTTAGTGACGGAATTAAATCAAAATAGGTTTAGCAAAATTCTTTTGCTCTTTCTCGTGATCATAGGAGGGGTGCTGCTGGGATCCTCATGTTTGAGAGAAGAGGATAGGTGTGGGATATGCTTCTTTGAGCCCTTGTCAGTAAAATGAAAGCCTTCTCAGGTTACCTTGGGTTATGTGTGATCACATGACCACTTCTCCCTGCAGCTGAGGTTAACAAGCAATCTGGCTTTTTAGGCTCCATTGTGGGAAGTGGGTTAGAGTAGCCTTTGGATTTTCAGTCAGTACCATGGACCTTTGCGAAGAAGGTGAAGATAACCTTTGAAAATATTGTAAAGTGTTCAAGCAGAGTTTTAATTAGTGATTCTCTGTGCCTTAATTAATCCTTCATTTCTGGATGAATGGAGTTCTAAGAATTTATTGTCTCTATTTACTGGCCACTTTGTGCAGTGCAGAAAAGGGTCCCAGAAACTTTAGAAATAATTTGCATTTCATTTCCATCATTTTTCTGTTCCCTCCCTTTACTGTTTAAGATTGGATTGCCTTGGGGTTTTCTAGTTGTACTAGAATGCTGACTCTGTGTTTGAGTTGACTATGAAGAGTGATCAAATGTCTCTGAAGGATGTATTTGGGATCTTATTCATCCCTGTCCTGCTCTGGGCCACTCATGTGGAGATTTGATGTCTACTCTGAAGACGAGTCTCTCTGGGCCATGGCCTGACCTGGATTAGACTCTACCAAGGGTGCATTGATTCTTGGATTCTGCATTGCTCAGTTTCCTGATGTTACTGCTTTCCAGGTGCCTCTGGTCAATGTGGTTCTCTAAATCTCATTCATCTGGCACTCCAGACTTCTTGTTTTTATTAGGTCTCATTGCTTCAACAGTTGTGGCATACCCCTTGACAAAAAGAATTCTTTCTTACCTAGGAAAAATATTTGCTGTATTTTTAACTCCAGCTGTTTTCATAAAGGTGTGAAGAGCTGGAAAATTGCAGTTAGTTTCAGATAAGCACAGCTGAAATATTCTTGTTTCATACTAAGGTAACAAATTGAAAGAAAGATTGAGGGCATTGAGTCATTGTAGTTTCTGATGATGCATCTGGTACATTATGGGGTTCTTTTACCACTCCAGGACCTTGCTACTTACAGAATCCAAAGTTCGAGGATCTTAATGAATATGTCCTTAGTAGTCCGCATGTTTCTTAAGAAGAACTTTTAATTTTCATTCCTGAAATCTGCATACTTTTTGTTTTGCTAGCCCTGCTGTGACCAAACCAAATATTTTCCTAATGAATTCTAATAACAGACCCATTAGGAATGCACTGGTCTGCTGGGATAGACTTAGGGGACACATGAAATTGTGAAAACAGAATGAAATAATTTTGAGCATGTCAGTGCCACTTTTTTATTTCAGATGGCTGTTTCAGGCCCTGTAGGAACACTGTGGTCAGCATTTTTGAGGTTGATGCTATATTTCAGTGTTACATATCACTTGTTAGATTTGGACTGGTGCGTTGTCACATTCTGTTGTTAGTGGCCATTTTTAATGGCATATAAAATTACAAGCAACAGAAGATTAGAAGGAAGGGAGATGGTGTGCTTTAATTATTGAAGTATCTTCAACGGAAAAAAATAATTCAAGAAGTTTATCTTTAAAAAACTGAATAAAAATTAGGCAAATTAGCTTTCTCTGGTGAACATCTGTAAAGCATTGAGTTTAATTGGCCTGCAGCTGCTACTGACTGAGATTTCTAGCTTTATTCCTCTATTTCTTCTCCATCTTCACATGTCACTTAATTTCCTCTTTCCTACTGTTGCCTAGGTCAGACGCAACTGCTTATGTCGACAAATTAAGATACTCTAGTTTTTAAGAACCTCAAGTGTGCTTATCTGTTAAAGACTTTTCCTCCAAGCACCTGTTAACAGTTGACTTTAATGTGTACCAGCTGTGGCCTAGTTATGTGGAACTTGAGATAGCTGGTATACTATCTACTTCTTTTTTTCTGTTTTTATTGAAATGTTTGGTAAAATTAGATGGAACTATTTAGTTGGCTCCTAGACTAGATGAATCCCTTATAAAACAGGGCCTTAAAACACTTTTGGCATGATTTTTTAATTGGGTGAAAATAGAAATTTTCTATAAAATTGCTAGGAATTAAATTCCACATTGAGACCATTGTCTTCTGACAGCACCACATTGTCTATCTGCAGTTGCCTGCTGAGTTATTCTTTTAGGCATGACGCTGATGCTTTCTGACGCTTTTTAATGGAGTTACTCTAGAGGAAAACAACTGTTGAGAATGTTTTATTCTTGTTGATAGGAGATTGGTTCGAATTGCACTTCATGGAAAGAACAGTTATTTCAGCGTTATTTGATTTTGCTGCCTAGTTGCAAGTCAAAGTCATCTCCACTTTTTGTTTTGTTTCACTAGTTATTTTTAACAGGAAGTTAAATTAATTAAAGATGTTTTAATCACTTTTTGACTAAAGACACAGCAGGCATGAGGTTGTCTATAACATAACATAAGGTTGTCTAGACAACATAAGATAGTTGTCTATAGTTTCTTTGGGTGCATATAACACATGGCTTAGCATATATAAAACACTTACACATAGGCTGAAATAGGCTGAAACACACCCATTCCTTTTGGTGGGCAAGTTGTTATGCCATTGTCAACAAACCTGAGTTAAGATGAGTCTTTGGACAGAAAAACATTATTGATTTATAGTAGGCTGGAAGATGAGTATTTAAACTTGGTTACTTGATCTAATACCCATTGGAACATTAGCTCCAAAATGGGGGCCATTTTAATTTTTCTGTTTTACTCTTGATGCCAGAAATGGTGCCTTTCACATAATAATTCCTCAGAGACATTTGAGGAATGAATGAAGGATGACTGCTCTTGGCAAATATTTCCATTAAACTAAGTTTAGAAGATAGGGTTTGTAGGAGGAAGTGCAGCCTGAACAACCAGCATGTGCTACAAACGCCCCAAAAACATCTGGCTGAGGCAAACCTGTGTTCTGCCAAAAGACATAGAGACAGCTGATGTGAAAATGGCCTGATACAGAGAGCCAATGAGGAACAGACATGACCTATCAATGGACCAATGGGACACCAGGAGAGGGAGTATAAGGGAGCCCCATATCCGCAATAAATGAGTCTGCAGCTGCTCGCACTGCCTGCTTCTCACCTGACTCCCAGAGTCTGTGTTGTGACTCCGCGCCAACTCTACCCCTGCCCAGAGGGCCCCAGGACACCCACAACAATGGTTGGTTGTAGACAAACACATATTGTAAAATTTTGTTCGCATTGACAGAACATTAAAGGGTTAGAATTTCACAGATAATACACCTGAGCATATATACTGAACCAGAGGAAACATGATGAAAGTGGAAAGATTTTACATACTTGTGCAATCATTTATTTTACTTATGCAGGAGTAAAACCATTTGACGCCTTCCCTTTCTTGTTAATCTTTTGATGTGATGTGCTACCTTAAAAGAACTTTACATTTTAAAAATTCAATTTAAATAAGTAATATATTCACATGCTTCAGAATTCAGAAGTATAAAGATTTCTATAGTACACAACTCTTGCCAAGACACACTATTATTTTTCACTCAGACAATTAGTATCCTTAGTTTCTAGTCATTAGTAATATTTAAAAAAAAAGTTTTTTTAATTTAATAGCCACATGATTAGAAGAAGCATTTCATTACAGCTTTAACATATTTAGTAACACACTCCAGAGCAAGTATACATCTCTTTCAAAAGTGGCTGTAAATTTTTAGGTTCACAGTAGAATTAATACAGTTATACAATATTGAACTCAGCATAAACTCTGTAAGGTATAAAATTGAACGAGTTTTTACCCTTTAAAGAAGATCTCCACTTCATTTTAAAATATGCTGTTTCCTACATTTTTACTGCTACTAACACTTAGATGTTTGCACGTGTCTTTAATCTCTATGTATCTGATGATTACTAGTCACAGTCGCTTACACTCAGATCCTTAGTACCTGAATATGGATAGAAAGTCATCAGGTAGATTTCACTGGAAAAGTTTATCACCTCTACTATTTAACATGAAGTCAAGTTTTATGCTTCCTCCTCAAATATGTCTTTTTTAAAATTTGTTGGTTTTTCTGTGTGTATATCATACAGAACATCCCACACAATCTTATTCATCTACATGCCCACTTCCCAAATGGTACCCTCCCATACCCTCCCTGCTCCCACATACTGGAGCTGACATACTCTGTCATCTGTTACTGTCCTCTGTGTTGTTGATACCCCCAGTTATTCTCCAGTGCTTGTCCGTCTGCTGAATCTAGTCAGCCTATCTAGGGATCCTTGTTTTTGGAAGGTCAGCTGTTCCTCACCTAGCAGCAATCAGTATTCCTTCAGATAAGATTGGGGTCTGCTGTTTATTTTCCCTTCTATGCTGGGTTACTGTCTGGGAGTCTCTTATGCCACTTCGGCCAATAATTCAAAGGAAGGTTATCACCTGTCTGGCATGGTTTCTTCTTATGTAGCTTTTAGCTATACATATGGACTCTTAAAATTATATTAACCCCATTAATCTTTGGTTATGCTTTCCTTTTGGGTGTTTAAGACCCTACAGTTGCCTCAGATAAACCAACTTATTTTTACTCCTAAGGTTGTTTGAGGATCTGTTCCTCAGGGGTCATATGGGCTTGGGAGGAGCCCCTGACTCCTTTCTTTTACCAGTTCCGTCTATGTGAAGATAACTCAAAGGTCCTGCTCAACAATGGCTGGCCTTACTTGGAAGCATGGAGGAAATGTTTCCTCTGTGTTGACTCTTATCTTTGTAGGGTGGACACTGGTTCAAGTTCATCTGGTGGGGTCTCCACAGCCTCCTTGATCAAGAGGATGACAGGTGATTCATTACAGTTACAGGACATTTTGAGAGATGCTCCATAGTCCCCTGGATAGTATAGACCTCAAAGTATGGCTGTTAAACATCCAAGAAGGTTAGTTCCACCAGTCTGGTACTTTTAGTTACCATATGCCATATAGATAGAGCTTGGGCAAAGACCAAACACTCTCAGATAAACCTTGCCTAGACATATATGACATTTTTCATCTGGTTGTATGTATAATTTGTCAGTAGGTTGTTGGCCTAATATGGTTCCCTTTAGTTTTCTAAAACTATCTAGGCGTCGTTTATCTCTCACATTGTCTAACCCTTCCACCACGGTTTCCCCATTTAAGGTGCCTCCATTTTTTTTTTCCATTTCTCCCTTAATAATACCCTTCTTCTATGGTCCTACCTCTCTTGAGCTCCTTCTTTCCCTTTATCCCCTAGGTTCCTTGTAAAACCTTCCCTCACCCCTCCCCTTAAAATAACTCCATTATTGTCCATATCTCCCTTGTTAACACCTGTTTTCTACGGTTCTTCTCTTTCAGATTCTTTCTTTTCCTTTACTTCCCTGGTTCCTCTTCATTATCCTGGTTCCTGTCATTATGTCTGGATACATATTCATTTGTAAGGATTTGGTGCTAGGATGCACATAAAAGGGAGAACATATGCCACTTTTTTTTTTTTTTAGTCTGTGTTACTTCACGTAGTATAACAGTTTCTAGTTCCATCCATTTTCCTGCAAATTTTATGATTTCATCTTTCTTTACTGCTGAGTAAAACTCCATTGTATAAATGTACCACATGTTCATTATCCACTCGTCAACTGAGGAACACTTAGGTTGCTTCCATCTCTTAGCTATTGTGAAAAGAGCAGCAACAAACATGGATGTACAAGTGTCTCTGCAATAGGATGAGTTTTTTGGGTATATGCCAAGGAGTGGTATAACTGGGTCAAATGGTAGGTTCATTTGTAGTTTTTTAAGAGTTTTCCACACTGCTCTCCATAGGGGTTGAGCAAGCTTGCAGTCTCAACAGCAATGGATGAATGTTCCCCTTTCCCCACATCCTCTCCAACATTTGGTATCATTTGTTCTCTCGATCTTAGGCAGTCTGACTTGGGTAAGATGAAATCTTAAAGTGGTTTGAATTTGCATTTCCTTAATTACTAGTGATGCTGAACACCTTTTAAGGTACTTCTTAACCATCCTTACTTCTTTTCTTTTGAGAGCTCTCTTTTCAGTTCCTTAGCCCATCTTTTAACTGGGTTACTTCCTTTCTTGATACTTTGTTTTTTGAGTTTGTTATATATTCTGGATGTTAAACCTCTGTCAGACGTGTCACTGGTGAAGATTTTCTCCCTTTATGTGGGTTTTCTCTTCACTTCCTTGGTTGCCTCCCTTGATGTACAGAAGCTTTTTAGTTTAATGAGGTCCCATTTTGTTGATTCTTGACCTTGTTTCCTGAGCAGCTGATGTCCGGTTTAGAAAATCCTTTCCTACACCTACATCTTGTAGGTTATTTTCACTGTTTTCTTCTAACACTTTCAGAGTTTCAGGCTTCACATTGAGGTCTTTGATCCATTTGGAGTTGACTTTTGTGCAAGGTGAAAGATAGGGGTTTAGTTTCATTCTTCTACAAGTGGAGATCCAGTTTTGCCAGCACCATTTGCTGAACATACTGTCTTTCCTCCAGTGAATGTTCTTGGCTCCTTTGTCAAATATCAGGTGGCTGAAATTGAATGTACTCATATTTGGCTCTTCAGTTTTGTTCCATTTATCTATGGGTCTATTTTTGTGTCAGTATCTTGTTGTTTTATGACTATAGCTCTGTAATACAGTTTAATATCTGGTATAGTAAGCCCCCAGCATTGCTCTTAGTGCTCAGGGTTGTTTTGGCTATCGAGGTCTTATGTGTTTCCATATGAATCTTAGGATGTTTTTTTCCAATTCTGTGAAAAATGTCATGGGGATGTAGTGCTCTTTAATGTCTTTTTGTTGTAGTGCTCTTTAATGTCTTTGGTCAGGTTTATTCCCAGATTTTTTTTTTTTTTTTTGCAGCTATTGTGAAGGGGAGTGTTTCCATGTGCCCTTTCTCTGACTGCTTGTTATTGGTATATAGAAAGGGTACAGACTTTTGTAGATTAATTTCATAACCTGCCACTTTACTGAATGTGTTAATTTCTAGGAGTTTTCTGGTGGAATTTTTGGTGCCTCTTAGATATAATATATCATCTGCAAAAAGGGATAATTTGATCTCTTCTTTTCCAATTAGTACTTCTTTAAATTCTTTCTATTATCTTATTGCTCTTGCAAAAGTTTCAAGCACTATGTTAAAAAGAGTGAAGACAGTGGATAGCCTTGTCTGGTTCCTGAATTAAATGGAAATGCTTCCATTTTTTCTCCATTTAGAATGATGGTGGCTGTGGATTTGTTATATATGGCTTTAATTATGTTGAGATATATTCCCTCCAGTCCAGTTCCCTCTAAGGCATTGAACATAAATGCATGTTGAATTTTGTTAAAGGCCTTCTCTTCATCTATTGAGATGACCATGTGGTTCTTATCTTTGAGCCCATTTGTATGATTTATGACGTTTATTGACTTACATATATTGAACCATCCCTGCATCTCTGGGATAAAGCCAACTTGATCATGGTGGATGATCTTTTTGATGTGTGTCTGTATGCGGTTTGCAAGTATCTTGTTGAGAATTTTTGCATCTATGTTCATTCAGGATATGGGTCTATAGTTTTCTTTATTGGTTGTATCTTTACCTGGCTTTGGTATTAGAGTGATACTTGGCTTCATAGAAGGAATTTGGAAGTTCTCCCCCCATTTCTATTTTTTTGAATAAAGTAAGTAGTATTGGATGTAGATCCTATTTAAATGCCTGATAGAATTCTGCTGTAAATCCATCTGGTCCTGGGCTTTTTTTTAGTTTAGACATTTTGTATTACTGTTTCAATTTCCTTATGTGTTATGGGCCTATTTAAACTGTTAATCTCTTAGTGGTTTAGCATTGGTGGTTCCCATGCTTTTAGGTACCCGTCCATTTCTTTTAGGTTTTCAAATTTAGTAGTATATAGGTTTTGAGATTATTTCCTTATAATGTTCTGGGTCTCTTTGGTGTCTCTTGTGATGTTTCCCCTTTCATCTCTGGTCTTGTTGTTTTGGAGGTGATCATTCTTTCTTTTGGTTAACTTGGCTAGCGGTCTGTCAATCTTGTTTATCTCCTCAAAAAACCAGCTCTTGGATTCGTTGATTCTTTGTATTGTTTTCTTTGTTTCTATTTCATTAATTTCTGCTCTGATTTTTTGTTATTTCTTCTTGTCTGCTAGGTTTGGGTCATTTGTTGTTGCTTTTTAAGTGTCTTGAGTTGCAATGTTAATTTATTTGTGATCTTTCCGATTTTTTAATGTAGGCACTTAGAGCTATAAACTTCCCTCTAAGGACTGCTTTCAGTGTGTCCCACAGGTTTTGTTGTGTTGTGTTGTCCTTTTAATTTAGTTCCAGGAATACTTTTATTTCTTTCTTAATTTCTCCTTTGACCCATTCATCATTCATGAGTTTGTTGTTTAATCTCCATGTATTCATGTTTTTACTGGGGATTCTTCCAGTGTTGATTTTGTGCTTTATTTCATTGTGGTCTGATAGAATGCATGGAATTATTTCAATCTTTTTATATTTGTTGAGGTTTGTTTTGTGTCCCAGTACATGGTCAATTTTTGAAGAAGGTTCCATGGGGCAGTGAATAGAAACTATATTCTTTAGTGCTTGGGTGGAATATTTGGTAGATGTCTGTTAGGTCCATGTGATATATGGTATTGTTTAATTCAGAAGTCTCTCTGTTAATTCTCTGTCCTGGTGACCTATCTAATGGTGACAATGGGGTATTGACATCCCCTACTATTAATGAGATGGGATTAATTGCTTCAAGAACTCTCTGAAGGGCTGGTTTTATGGACATGAATTCTTTCAGCCTGTTTATGTCATGGAAGATTTTTCTTTCCACTTCAACTATGATAGATATTTTGGCTGGGTAAAGTAATCTCAGTTGGCATCTGTGGTCATTTATACCTAGGAATACCTTGGTCCAGGTTCTTCTGGCTTTCATAGTTTGCACTGAAAAGTCAGCTGTAACCCTGATGGGTTTTCCTTTATATGTGATTTGTTGTTTTTCATTTGCAGCTTTCAGTATTGTTTCTTTGTTCTGAACATTTATTGTTTTTACTGTGATGTGTCATGGAGAGGTTCTTTTCTGGTCCTGTCTATTTGGTGGTCTGTATACTTTTTGTATTTGTATGGGCATGTTGTTTTTTAATTTGGGGAAATTTTCTTCTACAATTGTGTTGAAGATCTGTTCCACACCATTATCTTGAGATTCTTCTCCTTCCTGTATGCCTGTGATTCATAAGTTTGGTTTTTTTAATGGTGTCACACAATTCATAATTCTTACGTATTTCATTCTTGTGTTTTCATTAAGTTTTTCATAATCTTTGCTTGAGTGGTCTAATTGGTCCACTTTATCTTCCAGTCTTGATATTCTGTTTTCCATTTCATTCATCCTATTGGTGGGGCTTTCTCCTGTCATTTCTAATTGGCTTACTGAGTGTTTCACTTCCTTCTTCATTTCAGCCTGAGTATTCTTCAATATTTTAACCCTTTCCTGAATTCATTCAGAAGTTTATCCCTATCTTCCTTCAGTTCTTTGGTTTCTTTGTAATTGTATTTTTTTAATTCACCAAATTCATTTTTCATGTTTATAATTGTTCTGTGGAGTTCCATATCCTGTGTTATATCTAAGGCGTTCTCTTTGTACTCTTCTAGAGGACTATTGGTACTTGGTGGAGATATGTTATTTTTTGTTTTTTATGTTATTATTTTTTTCTTTGTGACTTTGACCTCAATTTCCTTCGTAGTTTCTGATTCTTGTGTGAGACTCAAGCCTTCCTTTGTTGAGTTTAGATCTGCTTCATTTGTAAACTTTATGTGCCTCTGTGGTTTACTTGTTGGGCATGAAAAGCTGGTTGGTCTAGGCTTCAGGTTCTCTCTTTTGATTTTATATTGGAGTGGCCCAATTCCTTTTGTCTTCAGGAGTTCCCACAGAGGCCCACATGAGATGAGGCTTAAGTGATATCAGGATTTCTCCTAAGGTATGGGGCCCTCCTGGAAAGAAGGTGCCCTCTTTTAAAGGTTAAAACTTAATATAAAAAATTAAGACAATACTTATAAAAGTGACTATCAATTGATTATTTGTGTGGCTGCAAGTGATGAAGTGGATCAGAGGTTGAACCACAATTCTCAGAAATAGTGTCGGGTGAATTCCTTTTATGGTCAGAACAGACAGACTATAGGAAGCAAGAGAATGTAGAAAGTATTAGTGAGTATGTTTGGAGGAATGATATTTGAGAGAGAGAGAGAGAGAGAGAGAGAGAGAGAGAGAGAGAATGCACACACATTGGTCTAATAAAATATTACATACTGGAATATATATGGAAGTTATTGTCTCATCGTTCTAGAGGCTCGCAATTCCTAGATAAGATGCCAGCAGAACTACTTGTCTTGTAAGGTCTGCTTCTTTTGAAGGGAGAACAGTACATGTTCATATATTGGAAAGTCAGAGGACACATATAAACAGGAGTAGAGCTTCATGGCCCAGTGCCCTCTAGAGTTTCCACCTCTGACTGCTATCACATTGAAGTCACAGTAGGAGGTTCATGAATGTTTACAATTCACAGAGAAAATAGACATGAAGATTTTCTTGTTAGTGAGCTGGTAGATGAATTAATCATTGATCCAGAGAATCTAATGAGAAGAAATGAGTTTTATGATGAAGCATTCAAGTTTCAGTAGGTATCAGAGAGAGCAGACATGAATGCCCATTATTTGTTCTTAGAGTTATTTAGATGTACAACATCCTAACTTATTTTCTTTTCCTGATGTGCCATTTAAAGTTATTTAAATAACTCAGTTTCACATCTGGAATACTTTTTAAATTGCCTTTCTAAATTTGCAGGAATCCAAACAGTAAATGTCAGTCATAACTGAGAATGATCAAATGCTAAGGCATGAACTGTGCTGAAGAATAATACTGGACCTAAAGGATCAATTGATTAGAGGGGAAAAAAAACTAGTAAAAACTTACAAATAGAAAAGTAGCAATAAATCAAGAATAATAAATATCTAAGTTACTTGGGGAATCATTTTACTTTGAACCATGGAAATTTGAAAAATGATAAATTTCTTTGAGTAATGTGAAATATTTCTTGTATTTGAAAATCTATACCAGAATGCAAGAAATAGAAGAAAAATTATAAAATGGGAGTTTTGGTATGACAAACATCATTTTTATAAAATAAAAGATTAATGTTCTGAATAGGTATCTTACTTATTTGGCAGAAGCTTTTGTGCTATATCCAGGTGTCATTCAATTGAAACATATGTGTTTGCTGATTAGTACTAAACACAAACTTAATGTTATCTGGCTTTGCTAGGAAATGGATTTTGAGATCTTTGTAAGTAACTCCAGTTTCAGACACTGAAGAACCAACTGTACCTATAGGGAAGCAGCTTAGTGTTGTTGTGGAAGCGGTATTATTTTTAAGTTTGAAGTAGATGTCTTTCACTTACCAGGAAATATAAGCCTGTTCTTGTATTTAAATATTTGATGAAGCTCTTATGATGTGTAGGTGCTTCGAAATTGTGCCACTTCCAAGAGTAACAATAAAAACATGTGCTCAAATTGAGCTTTGATAATACATGAACAGTGAGATCTTGAGTATAGTTAATAGAGTGACTCTGAAGTTATTGGCATAACAAAATAACTAAAAAATTAAAAACTAGGATATACATGATATTCTAAATTTTATATATAAATTTAGAGCTCTCGGGAATGCTGTATTTACAGAGTGATTATAGTCGTTAGTTTTCATTGTCAAAATGACTGGATTTGAAATCACTTAGGAGACATACCTCTGTTTATGTCTTTGAAGGAGGAAAGCACCACCCTGAATGAGGATAGTAGCACCTCATTGACTGAGGTCCCAGACTGAGTAAATGTAGTTAAACTCTAGAAAGCTTCATAAGCACCGCCATTCATCTCTCTTTGCTGCCTAACTGTGGATGCAAGATGGCTGTCTACTTCATGCTCTCCCCACCATGTCTCCTCTGCGATGATGTACTGCGTACCCCAAACTGTGATCCAGAACCCTCTCTCTTTTAAAAGAAAGAAATTTGTTTATTGACAATTTCACACATGTACGTAAAGCATTCTGACTATTCCACCCTCTCTTAATTCTCCCTGCTGTTGACCTTAATGCTCCTTCCTCCTACTGCTCCCTTTCCCATGTTATATCTTCCTACTTTGTTTGTGAGCCACTAAGTTTAACTAGGGCCCCCCGAGTGACCATGGGTATGGAATTCTACAATCAAGCTGGTGGGCTCACCAGTAAACACTTCCTTCTTAAAGTTTCTTTTGAAAGGTATTTTATCATAGTAATGGGAGCAACTAATACTGTAGCAAACTTAAATCTGAAGAGGTGAGCTAATTATTGATAGGGACAAGTGGGAATCTGAATTGTTTGGGCACCAGCGCATAAACCTTGGAGCTACCCAGAAGAGCAGAAGGACCAGCTGAGCACCAGATAGAACAGATAGGCTAGTCCATCCAGGCTTCTTCACTCTCTCTGGTAAGGTATTAGCTTTGACTCTCTATTGGTGTTCATCCAAGTAGAGTCCCCAGGGGCAGCTCCAGTAAAGGGGAATCAGATAATGTTAGGCTGTTGGTTTCCTGAAGCACCCATTTCTGCAGAACTTCATGGAATAGAGCCAACCCGGAGATTAATTGGTAACTACAAAAGTTTTGTGTTCTTGTGGGAAGTACAAATTAATGATGTTGAAGATATCATACATTTCTATTATGAAGAGATATTTTTCAGATTTGTGAAACTTTAAAATACCCTTGGTAATTTTTACATTTCCCATTTACTTTAAAATATTTTGTGTTTTCTAAGTGCTTTTTTGTCATCCTTAGCTATTATACAAGACATCCAATAAGCTGATATTCTTACTAATAGTTTGTATCATTCTACATTACTGTTTATAAGTCATATCTAATACAAATAAATAGAAACTGTTTCTATGTAAGTATAGGTCTGATTCTTGAATGGACCCTGTCATGTGTGTGTGTGTGTGTGTGTGTGTGTGTGTGTGTATGCACACACATGCATATACTCGTGTGTTTGCAGTATACATGTGCTTTTGTCAGTTATTCATATATAATCATTTAGCTGTGTAGAATAAACACTGTCTATGTACATATAAAGTCTATATACGGGTGGCACACGTCTTTAATCCCAGCACTTGGGAGGCAGAGGCAGGTGGATCTTTGTGAGTTCAAGACCAGCCTGGTCTACATAGTGAGTTCCAGGACAGCTGGGACTACAGGGAGACCCTGTCTCAAAAAAAATTATAATAGTAAGATAAAATAAAAAATAAAGTCTATATACATATATTTAAATACACATTTACTAATATGTGCCTATTTACGTGTATTTTTAGATCCTTAGAGAATTGTACAATCTATATTGTCATCTTCTTTGTTAGACAGTATGCTTCCTGTGAGCAGACATTTTTAATACCCTTTTGTTCTTGATTAGACACTGATTTTTGTTTTAAGATGGGTATTTTTCCCTAAGGCATAATTTTTCCCCTAAAGTCAGGGTGATTTGCACATGTGTATATAGTCTGTCTATAGAGAGCTGTTGACCTGCCACTGAAAACTGCCTTGATCTTGAAATGCCATGCATTTCATGAAATGAATGCTTGGAAGATGAAGCTCATGGTTAGCGGACTCATTGCTTTTCAGGAAAGTAAATATCTCCCTCTTGTTAATACTGTATTTATGTTTCATGCTAACTGCTTTCCCTTCTTTATCTTTTTTCTCATTATGATTTTGCCTTTGCCCTTTGCACACCTAAATGTATCTTCAGGTATTCTATTTGGTGAAGCGTTGGAGCCTCATAAGAATTAATCTTTTATCTGACAGATCTGTTAGAATTAACTTGTTGGAAAGGATATTATTGTAAAAATGATAGCATTTTTTGAAGTGCATGGCTTGTGTATTTCATATGACTTTATATTATCTATAGTGATGCAAGGCTTCACAAAATCAAAGAGTTATGATTGTGTGTACCTGTTGGAAAGAGGTGTGCACAATTCCTAGTGAAGAATATTTTAAAGTGATTTCTCTTCCCCTAAAGAAGTCAATATGTACTTATTTATTTTTCCCTCATTTTGATTTACCCCATGTAGATTCCCAAGTTCATTGCCCCTAGTAGTCCAAGTGCTTATCACCTTAAACCCATTGTATTATATGCCTAATGCTCTTCTCTCAATTCTGAACCACTCTATATTCTCTGTACTTCAGTGAACTTCACTGAACATTCAGAAACGTTCAGTGAACATTTACTAATGCTCTAGTAACAGTAGCAATAAGCTCTGAGTTATAGATTGAAAAAAAAATAGTCAATTGTAAAAGGAACCAGGGAGAAATTTATGTGTAATTTGTAAACTATTACTTTATAAGAGCCCTCCTCCATCTAAAATTATTATTCACACATCACCTGTATAATACTGCTTCAATGATGGAAAACAATTAATAAATATTTGTTCAATTGAAACAGTTTCTTTGATTTAAAAATCCTGCTTTGATGGTAGGGTATGGTAGCAGAATGCCTGTAGAGAGGACTAAATCCAGTATGTTCCTTGCCAAAGATAACCAATTCTGGGAATGAGTGGGCTATTTCTTAAAATGAGCTAATAAGTACAATACAGCAAAGCTGGTGTAGGTCATAGAGCCTTTCATGTTAGCTTTTCATGCTTCTTTGATATGAATAGTTTACAATTAAAAAAAATTCTGGTGTGTTTGTATTCTCTGATCCCCCCCCCCCTTTTCTGTTCTTTACCTACAAATTCATCTCACATGAACTTCTCCATGGTCCCAGAAGGCCAATCTGTTTTTGCATTCCTCAGTTCTGAATGCCTTTGGCAGGAGGACTCGATGTGGTTGACAGATCATATCTGAGAGGGGTTTTGGTAATTGCTTGTTCTGTTCGGTGATTATGCTGCTGACAGATGGGCATAGTGAATACTGAGAGCGTTCTGGACCTCCGCATCCTCCTTTAGATTGTGAGTGGTGAGCACTGCCAGCATTTTCCTTAGTATCTATTAGCAAACTTAAAAAGCATCACTTGGATCATCACATCCCTTTTGGACCCAAAACTTTCTCACGTTTGCGGCTGGGCTTTCTCCCACCTATTCTCATCCCTTCTTATGTGCATTTTGAAATGAAGAAAATTCTCAAGATGTTAGTGCAGGCTGTCGTGAATGAGTGCCAACAGTTCTTACAGACTTGTTAAAAGATTTATTTTTTGCCTGAGAATTACACATACGGCCTAGAATGATAATATTAGGATCTATGTTGGTTGAGATAATTGGCACATCACACCTTAAGAAAGTGAGTGGCTGCCTTGTCTCTTTCATTTTAATCTGTTGTTTTCATCACAGTCAAATTACCATTATGAAATACATTACTACACTTTAGAAAATGTCACTTAAACCCATTTTATGGGGGCATCTGTTAGTTGGTCTTGAATTATTTAAAGCATTTTCTTTTATGAAAGCATTTGCTAGCTAATTTACTAGCAGCTAGCAAAATCAAAATGAGCAAAGGTGGGGGATTCCAAATAATTGCAAATCTATAAAGTCGGTTTCTCGAGGGAGTGATAGTAACAACCCAGGTAAAGCTAAAGGAGGCTCAGCAGGAAAACAGAACACCAGAAATGACAAATTGGACCTTGAAACTATTTTGGTGAAGAATCACTGCCCACATGGTGGTAGAGGGCCCTGTGCATCTGTGTGGTTGGAGAAGTAACTGTAGGGCTTTTGTAGACAAATTCCCTACTTCACACAGCATATCTTTATAGAACTTCTTGAGATTTAAAGTAAAAGAGTTCATTCTTTTCCCTTTACTGATGATGCAGGAGAACATGACATGTAAAATACAGTTTTGATAAATATTAACTCAGCATTTGTCTAAATAACATCATTGTAAAATAGTCTTTTGTAACATCTAATTCTATATGAGTGCACCTGTGTCATGCAGTGCCACAGAGGTCAGAAGAGGGCTTCAGATTTTCCTGAAACTGGAGTTAAGGATGGTTCGTAGCTGCCATGTGGGTGCTGGGAATTGAACCCAGGTCCTCTGCAAGAGCAGTCAGTGCTCTTAACCGCTGAGCCATCTCTTCAACCCCATAACATCTAATTCTTATAATGATGATAATGGACATTTATTTATGCTTACAAAAAGATGGGAAGATTAAATTAATTGTTTTTGCTTTTGCTTTCAGAGCTATTATTCACTGTGTGAGTGTGTGAAAGAGTATGTCCAGGGTTGGGCATATTTTCATTTCTGAATGCATGGAAAAATAAGCTCCTGTACCTTGAGCAAAAAAAAGCTTAGAAACATGGCAGTCTCTTTTCACAGTGTGGTGTGTGATAGTTGTAATTCACAATAGTAAATCACAAAAATGATGGGGATGGGAAAGTTCTTCACTGAAGTCCTTTGTTTCTTGTCTGTAATATAGAATTAGGAAAGGAAAAGGTGTTATCTCTGCTTTTCTTTCAATATTCACTCTTCTTAATGCATTTATCAGACTTTTAAAAGCTAACAAATATAAGATAAAGTTATACATTTCCATCTGTTCTTTTCCTCTTCACCAGAGTGACATTTTTTTCTGTATGGGAAAACTCCAAAAATCCTACTTTCTGTGTTCCCTGGATCATCAACCATAAGCATTTTAATTGTCTTCCCTCTACTAAGACAAATGTTTCTATTAATTCCAGTGGTTATTATAATACTATATCTCTTGAAATAGTATCTAATTCACTTTATACAAGAAATGATTGAGGGCCTTGAAGGTTAAAGGATTTGTTAAAGATTGTACAAGTCAAGGCACTGTCTAGAGAAGAACCTAGATCTTTCCCTTCCTTCTCCCTGCCCTTAATTGTCCCCATGCTACCTCCCGTCATATTCTGTCTGGATGAATTACCTAAAAAAGATCAAGAACATGCACTTTTCAATCTAATTCAGAAGTTCATATCAATGTTTTCATATGTTTTAACAATATAATTATGACTCATTTAGTTTCTATAAAAGTTCCCTATATATTTATTGAATGAATGAATGAATGAGTGAATGAATGAATAAATGAACCTGGTAGCTTGGGTTTTCTATGCAATATTTAGGATTTACAACAAGAAATTAAAATCAGAAAAGAAACCAAGATGGATCCATCTATCTATTTGTATAAGGAAATACCAGCACAATTATACTATGCAAGTTTGTATTCATAATCAGAGGCAAATTGAGTGGCAAATGTCTGACACTATTCCTGAAGACACATGAATAAATATGCTACACACCCAAGGTAAAAAAAAACCAATTACAGACCAAAGTAAGGATACTACCAAAGTCCAACTTGGTGAATCAATGAGTTTTATTGAGGTTACTTACAGCATGGCTGTGAGGTTTCTTAGAGGAGCAGAAATGACTCATAGCCAGCTGCATCACCAAAAGCCCACCTAAAAAGTTGGAAACCTGGAGCACACTGCATAACTTTAAGGTAGCTCAGTAGGTTGAAGAGTGTCATTTTCTGGTGGCTGAGTTGCTCTGAACCTCTAGTAGGCAGCTCGGTTGGTCTCTGCCTCTTCCTGACAGCTTGGCTGGTCTGGGTTTCTCCTAGGCAGCTTGTTTGTCTGCACCTCTTTTAGGCAACTTGGCTAGGCTCTGTTCCTTCCAGGTGGCTTGGCAGTTTTTAGCCTCTTTTAGGCAGCTCAGCTTGTCTAAGAGTCTCAGTATTTCTTAAGGCTTATATATGCTTGGGGATGGTATCTGGTCTGTTTCAGGAACTTCCTTTTAGTTGTTTACTTCTTGAGCTTAGCCAGCTTCCCTGCAGGATGGAATGCTTCATCTTTCTTAGAACATCTTTCCTGTTTTCTATCAGTTTCATGTATTATCATATACTAGAGGGATTTTCATGATTTACCTGAGTATCCATGGAGATAAAAAGAGAATTTTTCACTTGCTCCCATGATCCTACCTCTGTTGAACTGCTTCTTTCTCCTTATCCCCTAGGTTCCTCATATACCCTTCCCTCCCCCCTCCCCTAATCTAACCCAATTTTTATCCAAATCTCCCTTCTTAAGGTCTGTTGCCTACTATTCTTCTCCTTCAGGTTATTTCTTTTCCTTTACCTCACTGTTTCCTTACCCTTGTCCTGGTTCCTGCAGTTATGTCTGTTTGCATACATATTTATCAGAGTCTGATCCTAGGATCCACATAAGAGGGAGAACATATGTCGATTTTTTTCTGAGATTGTGTTACTTCACTTAGTATAACA
>NW_008340915.1:1005970-1011536 GCF_000622305.1 Nannospalax galili | reverse complement strand
TTCTGTTCAGCTCCTTAGCTCATCTTTCAATTGGGTTGCTTCTTGTTTTGGGTCTCTGTTTTTTAAGTTCGTTATATATTCTGGTAATTAAACCTCTATCAGATGTATCGCTGGTGAAGATTTTCTCCCATTCTGTGGGTTTTCTGTTTGTTTCCTTGGTTGTCTCCTTTGATGTACAGAAGCTTTTTAGTTTAATGTAGCATTTAGTTTTTACTGACTTTTAGCCATTTCATTTCTTATTACCATAGCTAACTTGAAATCATAGCCCATTTTCCCCATTTTGAAATATATATAATGTTGACATGGTTCTGGACTTTTGATAGGTCTTTGAATTAGTAGGTTATTTGTTTCTTTGCATAAGAAAAATGAGTTGTTTTGCTTTGGGGAACTATCACTTTACTTGAATAAATGTATTTATGATTGAAAGTTAAAGTAAAGCACTGTTACTTTTATAAAACATTTGGTATGGCTGTCAAAGTTCTTAACATTGTTTGAATTAGAGCTAGAATTTCCCAGGGAATTGAAAGAAAAAGCTAGGCAACAAACCTTTAATAACATTGTATTCTGCTTGTTCTCTTGGGCTTGTAGTGAAGATCTGGTGTTGGGGTGGTGTTGAAATTAGTTTGGGCTCCTGAAAAATTAAAGCACAGCTCTTTGAGATACCTACGGCCAAATGACTTTGCAATATCACAATTACTTTGCTCCCATCTGAGAAAATGTTCATTTGTTTTCCATAGCTCTTGTTAACCTGAAAACTCTAGGATTACATAAATAATGAATAGGCCCAAAATACATCTTTTTTTTTTTAATAATGTAGATGAAGGTAAGATGTCATGTCAGGACTGAAATTTGCATATTAGAATAATTAAGTTATCTTGTTCTTTAAAGAAATAAATGGCTATGAATATTCATGGTCAATTAAAATATTAATGGTATACTGATACTTCAGTTTTAGGTCTCTAGTCATCCATAAAGAGTTTCATTTAAACTTGATTAACAGTAAAGGGAAACTTCAGCACTCTGTGCAATATATTGGTTTTTTTTGTCTCTGAAATGAAAATGTAGTACCTGACATGTATAAATAATTTGTTTATTCATGTAATACATCCTTTTTTTTTCCAAGTAGTAAAGATTCCTCTTTTTGAGTATGGAGTAGGATATGGGCACAAAATATACCTTTGGGTGTAGAAATACTTTCTTTAAACTCTAGTCTATCTTTATTAGGTAGTTTTTAAAATTCCATTTGTTTTTTCATTCATTCATTCATTCATTCATTCATTCATTCATTCATTCAGTGCTGGGAAACAAGTCCGGAGCTTTGAACATTCTAAATAAGGGCTTTACCACTAGTATACACCCCCAGCTCTGATTTCCAGATGTTTAATTGGGGTAGATATGCCTAATACAAAGTTTGGTATCTTACCCATCTTAAAGTTTATGGTATGTTAATAATTTACACTACATTTACATTATTGTGTAGTTATCACCACCATATATCTGTTTACAGTCTTGTTTAAACCAGATTTTCCAACATATTTAGTAAAGTAGGAATAATCCAGATACCTCTTAGCTATCTTTATGCAGTCTCAGTCCCTGTGCAAGTGGTCGGCCTTGGCATTGTTTACGAGTGCAAGAATAACTAGATGAGTTGCCATTTTAGTGTGAGTGCTAATAATTACAAGGCTAATGATTAAAAATTCAAGAAAAATGCATTTTAAATGGCAATGACAACAAATCATGAGGATCAGAATTGCCCTGTTTCTCAAAGTAATCAGTAAAATATGTAAATAGTAAGTATACATTGTAAAGAAAAGGCAGTAGAGGTAAAAGAAGTCCAGAAGAATTCATGGACTCTTAAAAATGTCATCCTTTGTAGATGAGTTGCATCTTTTAGGAAACAGTAGTAGTTGCAGGGGTTAAGAAATGTCACTGTTATTCTTTAGTGTTTTTAGCAGCTTTATTTGGGCATAATTATCAATCCATGAAACTCAGCTATTTAAAATATACAATTCTGTGGTTTGGGGTGTACTTGCAGAATTGTGCATATAACACCCTTGCCTGATACTGGATATTTTTCTTTATACTGGTTTATTTTCCTTTCTGCTCTTCAGAGTTCTACCAGGTCCCTCTATTCTTCATTTACTTCACTTTCTTGAGATCTTCATTTCTCAAGATTGAAGTCCATGCATTCAAAGTTTCAAGTTATATCCTTGAATACATTATACATTTTAGGTATTCTCTGTTCTAAAATATTTCATCTTTATATTAAAAAAACTACATATTCATTTACTGATTGATGTCTTTGTAGGGGGAGTGTGTGTGTATGTGTGTGTGTGTGTGTGTGCGTGTGTGTTTCTGTACACATGCTTACCACAGTGCACGTGTGTTGGTCGGAAGAGAACTTGCAGAAGTGAGTTCCTTTCTTCCACCATGTGGAAAGGGATTAATCTCTGGTCCTCAGGCTTGACAGCAAGTTGAGCCGTCTCATTGACCTGGTCCTTATATTTTTAATTCGTATATTTTTGTGTTTGCCTTTTATTCATGTTGTTTCCATTTTCTTCTTCACATTTCTCATTTATACAGAGGTCAAACTCAGTGTACCTCTTTTTCCTTTTTTGAAAAAACAGTGTTTATTGAATATAGAGCTGTGTGCAAATCAGTATAGCTACCTGTTTTCTGTGTAAGAGATAACTTTTGTGAATGTTGTTTTTTAAAATTTCTGACCTGTGCCAGTTCACTCTGCTTAGGTAACCTGGTGGTCCCTCACTCCTTGGTCATCACCTTATTGGTACCAAACTTAATTTGGACACCTTATCAACATATTACATTAGAGCCCATAGTACATTAGACCCAAGTGATCCTCCTGCTTCAAGATCCCAGAGAGCTGAGATTACAGTCATGAGCTATCACGCCTGGCCAGTTTTTCATATTTCTAAAATAGGCTGCTGTGGGTTAAATTAATAATTAATAATAATAATAATACAGTGCAATGTGTAGCACAAGTTACTTTTTCTGACCAACGTTTTTTTGCGTTTTCTGGTTCATTTATTCATTTTACTCATCCAATCCATATTTGCTTTGATACTAATCTGGACTTTTATAACAGTAGATGAAACAGACACAAAAATTGCTGCACCATGAAGCCCATGTACAAGCTTATGTTCTTGGGTATCATCTGGAAAGGTAATATGTACATTAATACTCTTAATATGTGCTAGGTATAAAAATAAAACGGGGAAAGGGAGACAAGGTAGAAGTGGGAGCTTTAGGATTGGGATTGGGGCAGCCTAGCCTCTCTGAGGTTTTCCCTTCGGAAACCCAGGAACAGCTGAAGTAAGCTTGTTTCTCAGTCTAACCTAACGGTCTTTGACTAGATTTGTGCATTTCATTTATTTCCCCTTTGGTTCCTTTATGGGCTCCTTGAGTGGAGGGATAGTTTTTATTAGCTCTTTGTATTTTTCTCTCCATTTTTATTGCAGTGGAAATACACCATACTGACAAAGAATTGATACTGTATCACAATACACAGCTGAAAATGATAGAGAGGACAGGGCCATTGTATTTAATAGGAAGTTGGTAAAATTCTGTGAAAGCTCAGTATTTAGTTCTTGTTTCATCTTATTTGTATTTGCCCAAACATTTTAAAATGAAACCTTAAAGAACTAGAGATAGTTGTCAGTAGCAGGTGCTATTAATTGTCCTTTGCTGACTTTGAATGATGATGAACCTGCCTTTGAATTTTATGACGGAATGCTGAACAGCCGAGTTGGGTTACTGTGCTAAGGCTGAAACTGAACTAGAGTGGCCTTTGTAGCACAGTCAACAACTGGTTTTATTCACATCATTTGTCTTCTCTGCGAGGTGTTTACATGTCACACTCAACAAAAACAAAAACCGTCAAGCAAAATGCCAAAGTTTTAGCACCACTGTTTATACCCATCAACAAAATCATATGGCTGAATATATAATTAACAGTTAAATTTATCACATAGGTTTCGTGAGATTCAGCCACACCAGGCAGGAAATTGAAATCAGAACAGGAACTCGGGCTGTGAGCTTCTCATGAACTCTCTAGTTTGGTTTTTTCCTGAAAGCAAATTTATTGTGAGAAGAATAACTTTCTGCAACAATGACATGAGAGCTGTGTTCTTGCTACTGCTTTTATTAGCAGATAAAAAAAAAAAAAAAAAAAAGTTCACCAAATACTACACTTTGATTAGTTCTAGCAGTTTTTGGTTTGTTTTTCCCCCTTAGGGGATGCTGCAAACTATAATTTCATCACACACAAAAAAGTGATGCTTGAGCTATAACCAGAGTTTGAATTTGTTTTTCCCTTGGGGATTTGATATTTTCTATTTCTTGACATTTGCCATTGTTAGACACACATTTTTGTATTCTTGCCCTATATTCATCTCCTAAGGGAAATTCTGCATTTTATCCTCTGGAAGGCAGGAATGCCTTCTATCGTAGACAAGCCATTTAATTATTCAAGTAAATCCAGCTATAGTCTAATAGCCCAATCATTAGGAACTGGGCCATGTGGCAATATTCAGATGCATGAGGCCTATGTCCTGAGTTCATTTCAAGAACAAAATTAAATACCATGTACACAAAATGAACAATTTCCTTTTCTCCTTCCTTCCTTTCCAGCCCTCTTCACTATATCCCTTAAAAATATTCAACATCGACTACTATCCTCAGGCCTCTTGGGGTAAGTCTATAGCGCAGCTCTCCGCGCCGGGACTCCCTAAGCGACATTCACCCTTCCATCCCCCGCCTGGCCGTTCTATACTCCTAGTTTGAGCCCTGCGCCATTCCTAGTCTCGGGGCCCCAGACACCTGGGGAACCAATACTGCTTCCTTACCCTTCCCACCCAGAGAAACTCAGTCCCTTTCTTGGGCTCCAGGAGCACCACTTCTGGTCCTGGCCCCGCCCACACCTCTCTCTGCTTCCCTGGGCCTGCACCACCGGCTAACTCTCCTAGCCTGCACTACTATCCTCAGGCCTCTTGGGGTAAGTCTATAGCGCAGCTCTCAGTGCTGGGACTCCCTAAGCGACATTCACCCTTCCATCCCCCGCCTCGCCGTTCTATACTCCTAGTTTGGGCCCTGCGCCATTCCTAGTCTCGGGGCCCCAGACACCTGGGGAACCAATACTGCTTCCTGCCCCTTCCCACCCAGAGAAATTCAGTCCCTTTCTTGGGCTCCAGGAACACCACTTCTGGTCCTGGCTCCACCCTCACCTCTCTCTGCTTCCCTGGGCCTGCACCACCGGATAACTCTCCTAGCATGCACTACTATCCTCAGGCCTCCTGGGGTAAGTCTATTGCACAGCTCTCCGCGCCGGGACTCCCTAAGCGACATTCACCCTTCCATCCCCCGCCTCGACGTTCTATATTCCTAGTTTGGGCCCTGCGCCATTCCTAGTCTCGGGGCCCCAGACACCTGGGGAACCAATACTGCTCCCTGACCCTTCCCACCCAAAGAAACTCAGTCCCTTTCTTGGGCTCCAGGAGCACCGCTTCTGGTCTTGGCCCTGCCCTCCCCTCTCTGCTTCCCTGGGCCT
>NW_008340915.1:971346-1000753 GCF_000622305.1 Nannospalax galili | reverse complement strand
CTCATTTAATGTTATGTCTTATAGGGTTTATAGTGAGTACAATATTGTATAACTGTAATAATTCAACAGTAAACCTAAAAAATTATAGGCAATTTTGAAAGAGATGCATGTTAGCTCAGGAAATTGTTATTGAATATGTCAATACTGTTGTAATAATGAAATGCTTCTAATCATGTGGTTATTAAATAATTAAAAAAATATATAAACATAAAAAAAATATTCAATATCTTACAGACAGACAAGTGTTGTTTTTTTTCTGTATTTGTCCTTTGCTTGCTTATGGTTTTCTCTTTAGGGAATAATAATTTACTTGCTGTTAGTAAAGTACTAATATATTGCTTTTTCCCCATTATTTTCCATTTGTTTGTATAAAATGAGATGTCTAAATGAAAAGGAAACAGAGGCCTAGTACATATTACAGCATTTTCAGCAGTTTTGATATAATTCAACTTTAACAATTAAATGCATGCACAGCTAGTCATCATATGTCCTAGCAACCCTGCATCATTTTCTGATTTTTAACTCTGTGTGTATAAAAGTATAGTTCTAGGACTAAGTTGCTAATAAGAATTTGTTAAGGATCCTGTTGAACAGTTTCTTTGGTGAAGTGACTTCTCTCAGGTCTACGTGTCATAGATATGTATATAATGGGCAGGTCGCTGGATTGTGAAAGGTGACGATTGCGTTTCAGGGATTGAATAAATACAGGTGAAAATAGGTTCATACAATTTCAATGCTCCTGTGCTGTGGCAGTAAGGCAGATAAAAATAAGCATGGAGAAGTGGTGGGTGTAATCCTAAGAGTACTTACTTTGATTCCGTTAAGAAGAAAGAATTTAAAATTTTTTCATTCATAATATTGATATCCTATGGTTTTTTAAAAAAATAGTATACATATTATTTTTATTTTATGTGTATGAGTGTATTGCCTGTGTGTATGTAAGTGCACCCATGACTTACAATGCCCTTAGATGTCAGAAGAGGATGTCAGATTCCCCAGAATTGGAGTTACAGTTATTAGCTGCCATGTGGGTGCTGGGATCTGAATCCAAGTCCTCTGCAAGAGCAGCCTGTGCTCTTAACTGCTGAGCCATCTCTTTAACCCCCTATGATTATTTTTGAACCAAAGAAAAGTAACACAAAATCTGAACTTGAGTTCCTTGAAGGCTAACTGTAAAGTGCTTTCTTTCAGCTCCTATAATCCATGCAGGAGTGTTTACACCTGGTACCATCTAGAGATACACTGAGTATCCCATCTCGCCACTAAATTAAAAGAGAGTGTTAAGGTCTAAACATGAAAAAAGGGAAAATCTTTGTTTTCATTTTAATAATGCATCTCAATTTTTATTTGTTGTGAAACCCTTGAAAGAAAAGTTCTATAAGCAGTCATCACTTACATACTGCAGTCAGCACTGTGGACCGAATGTTTTGTTTCATTTTTACCACTGAAGCAGAAGAACGAATCACATATAGGCAGGAAGAGATTTGTCAAGACAAAATTGGCGATGATGCTTTATTTTTCTAGTTGTGGACCCTGACATTCCCTCATTCATTTTCAGTATCTACTGTTTCCTATTGGAAATTGATTCTTGTAATTCCTACCCAGCAGGCCTAACCGCTAGAGCCTGAGATAATCTAGCAAGAAATCTATAAGCCACCAGCCATCTTACTCTCTGAATTACTACTGTCTATAATGTAATTATAAAATGGGAATTATATTGTTTGAGGGAAATTGAGTTGAAAAGAATGACTTAAGGAAGTTTAATTGTCACGTTCTATATGTTAAATGATCATCATGGATGAAATCTCTTGAATGATAGAACTATCTTTTGAGTCTAGATTCTTCTTCAATACTATCTCATACTGAAAGGCTTTAAAAAGATAGCCCTTTTGGGCTGGGCATGGTGGCACACGCCTTTAATCCCAGAACTTGGGAGGCAGAGGCAGGTGGATCTCTGTGAGTTCAAGGCCAGCCTGGTCTACATAGTGAGTTCCAGGACAGCTGGAGCTACAGGGAGACCCTGTCTCAAAAAGACCAAAAAAAAAAAAAAAAAAAAAAAGACAGCCATTTCATCCGTCGTCACAACTCTTGTATGTTGTTTTTCCCCAAAAATTTTGAGTGTATTTCTGAATTAGATGAGTATATTTTGAGCATACAAACAAAATAAAGGTATTCTTTAAAACAATACATGAAATATTTTAGTAAACAAACAAATAGATGAATTTTGTGTTTTATTTTAATGAAATATTAAAATGAGAATCAGTACATTCTAATTTCAAATCAGAATCTACATTTTATATTGTTACCTAAGGAAGCAGTAAAATTTAATACCTTTTAAAATGTATTTGGTGACACCTAGCTGTATGTACATTAGATAAAAATAATATTCTTCCAAGAAGTAAAATTGTAGCATGTTAATTAAGAGATTATCCATAAACCAATGGCAAGTAGTTTTATTAACTGTTGTAAGTGTCATTGAGGCAAAACTATCCCAGCCTGAACGGAGAGGGATTTTAGGATATAAGAGTTATCAGAGACTTTAAAAGAGAACCATTTTAATGCAGGCTGTATGAAACTTTCCTTGACCCTACAATGGAGAGGTCTGGAAGTCTCCAAAGATTAGAAAGACAATGTGTATAGTGAAAAATGGAAGAAAAAAGTTGTTTATGAGAAATGAAGTACAAGAAAAACAATTTGCACCGTAGATCTTTTCCCATTCCTATGTTTTTGTGATTATTACTGCATCAGCAGTTCAGACATAGGTGATAAGCAGTGAGCAAAATGGAAAGGTTTCCGTTTTTATGGAGATGACATTTGTTTTTATAGAGGCTCTGGTAGACACAAAGTGTCTGCTCTGTTTCTACTTTGTTCATTTTGCATTTTTTCCCCTCAACACCTCTCTAATTTCAATGTTTTTTTTCCAGGAGTAAACAAATCTTAGATTTATTTGTCAATTCATGGAAGTTCTGTGCTTTGTGATTACTAATGTCATTAGTTTTGGGTACTTACTTAGAGCCATAGTATTTCTATTTGAAGAACCCCCCTCCCTTTAGTGGAGATATTTGGTAAAATATTTACTGAGTACATAATTTGTGTTCACTTTTGAAGCCTCCCCCAGCCTGTATGATATGTATATTCTTCAAAAATCAAGAGTTAGTCAGTTCCTTTCAAATCAAATAGGTTGCAAACCACTCTGAGATGTGACATATGGAGCCCTGCATTCTCTTGACATTTCCTTGTGGAAGTCTATAAAAATGAACTGGTACAACCTCTCTCTTTTGTTCTCTCATGTCCCTCTACCTACTTTCTAATTCTTTCTAGTTGAGAGAAAAGTTGTGTGAGTGGGTGGAGAGCACATGAGGAAGGCTGACAGTCTTTGACTTTTCTTCTCCTTCCTCCATGACATGGAACCGCTCTGCTGTGTTCTCTGCATTTGAGGCAGCTACTGTTGCCTTAAGGTGTCATCATGCCCTGTGCCTAAAAATAGAACTAGAGTTAAATCAAGCCGCCTGGTTTCCTGAACATCTGGGACTTCTGTCTGTTGCTAACCAGGACTTGGCACTGAAAATGGTCTGTCCCAAATTTTGGTTTAGACGAAAGCTTCCACACCACCCTCTGGGATCTGGGGGCAATTCAATCCATATCCTGCACCTGCCCAACCAGCTGGTCACTGTTTTTTCAGGTTCACATTTTTCAGTACATTGTTGATAACCTAGCATTGCTTGTGGACTGCATGACTAAATGTGTATGTGCATTATGGTGGGGAGCATATGCATATAGATTTTTGTATGTCTGTGTAGTTGAATACATACACATTCCCCAGTCCTGAGGTGGTATGTGGAATCATAAACAAATTTGTATGTGTTGAGTGTGTGTGTACATATATTTGTATAGAAATAATACGTATAGCTCTTGGAGCTTTGCTAAATTAGATGCAGCATGATGCTGACATATTGACTCTTACAAAATTGGTTTTCATTAAAGTCTGCAGGTTGTTCTTGTACTGGCAATGGCTTTGATTAAGCAGTGTATTAGGGTCATATCCTGGAATACCAGCATTTCAAAATCCCTGGCTGTTTGTGAAAGAATTGTGATTAAAATTCTGGCTGTTTTCCCATGATTACTGATGTCTGCTGAGGCTTGAGTTTCCTGGTTGTTATTGGCGATTGAGTTGTACGGGAGCCCCTTGTGCTTTCTTGCCAATATCAGTGGCATTCTCCAGGGAAAAATGATTTTGCATTGAAATGCGAGAACTAAAAGCTGTAACAAAATTAACACAAGGTCTAGGATTTTTGATGTGACTACAGAGCTAAGAATGGGAATGTTTCCTAAAGCCTAATTCACCTGTGATTGAATTTCAGACTAAACAAAGCTGCCATGATGAGAAGGGAGAGAAACCCATCTCAA
Source organism: Nannospalax galili (assembly GCF_000622305.1). Taxonomy (NCBI): domain Eukaryota; kingdom Metazoa; phylum Chordata; class Mammalia; order Rodentia; family Spalacidae; genus Nannospalax; species Nannospalax galili. Next base: position 996,346 of record NW_008340915.1, on the reverse strand, counting down.
AGAGATTACAGATGAATAGGCTGAGGAATTGGACATATCAGGATATAGTCCAGGGAAACAGATATTTCTGCTTCAACTGGCCTTTCTTCCGGACAAGCATGGTCTGTGCTTTGGCAACAGCACATGTGGGAAACATGGGTTCCTTTGCCTCCTTTAGGAAGTGGAGAGAGAGAGAGAGAGGGACAGAGAGAGAGAGAGAGAGAGAGAGAGAGAGAGAGAGAGAGAGAGTTGGAGGGGTGATTCTCTAGGTTTTAGAAGTATATTGTGTAGTTAAGACTTCTTAAAAAAACCAATTATTGACTATCCACTGATACCCCAGTTAATAAGATATTATATTCTACATTGAATAAATTTGCCAGTTTAAAATTATCTATTGAATATTTAAACATTTCAATTATTTCAAATTAAAGAGCATAATTTTATTATTTTATGACCTAATCTTCTATGTTTGGACAATTTTAGATAATGAGTATTTATTTTTTTTTACCCATGTAGGTTATAAAGTCCTGTAGATAGAGTGCCGTACCGAATTTATTATCTCTCACTGTACCATAGACAAAATAGATTTTTACTGCCTGTCTAGATTGATGTAGAATATATCTTTTGTGCTTTACAAATGATAATTTTGAAATTCAACTAAAATGTCATACAAATTCTGAAATAATTACAATTACTTTGTCTTGAGAGACTTATAAATTAAAGCATTGAATCCCTTGGTGCTTTCAGCCAGCTCCAGCCTCATATTTACATTAACATTGGGGCTGATTTTAAGATAAACAGTAGGCTTCTGGTCTTACCTGTGATTTTGTTCACACATCATTAGATTTTCTGTAAGAAGAAAAGAGAACAGAAAAATACTAGGTGTATACATAATTTGTGAATTTTAGAGATTAATTTGTCACCTCTTCAGCAGGTATTTTCAGAGTACCACTGTTGTAGGGTACTATTTTAGATGCTTGAGATACAAGAGGTTGGGGAAGAGCCTGTAATCTTGTTACGGAGCAACCCATCTGTTTTCTGTATCTGTGGATTTATCTAACGTGGACATTAGGTATGAATGTTTAAATGGGACCATACACCATATAGCCTTTGTGTCTGGTTTTGCCTAGTATAATGTTTTTTAAGATTTGTCGCTATGGTTGTATGTATCAAGACTTGATTCTTTTTTATTTTTTTCCCCTGAGGTAAGGATGGCTGTTGAAGGAGAAAATAGGGGAAGAATGGTGTGTTTGTGTTTCATTTTTGACAACTCAGTGGGTTTTAGAATTCCAGTGGAAGTTTTGAGTAGGTACTTGGTCATGCCAACCTGGAGTTCAGGAAGGAGATCTGGGCTAGAGATCTGAATTGCAAAGTCATTATCATATAGATGATAGTTACAGCCACCCAGGTTTAAGTGAAGTCCTCTATGGAGTGTAAATGGAGCAAGGAAAATATTAAAAGGTTGCTTGGAGCACTCACAAGAAAAAAGATCAGAAAAATAAGAGAAATGAGTAAGAGAACCCTGGAAGGGTTGACTACTGTTGTAACAGACTCAACAGAGCACAAGGTCTTAGAAGTTAAGTGAGGAACAGATTTCAAGAACGGAAGAGTTAATTGTGTCAACAGATGCTGCTAATCCACTAAAGGAAGTGACAATGGAGAAATGGTCATTGCTTAAGACAATTTTAAGAGGATAGCTTCTGCACTACCTTTGCCAAGGGTGACATGAAGGCCCCAGAGCTGATCATGCTTCTGGCAATGCCCAGGCTACTTCATTGCTCACATCCTTAACAGCCTCAGTTCTATTGTCTGTTTCATATCATCAGCATTTTCCTCATTCATACCAGTTACCACAAAGAACCCAGGACTTATTACTTGTATTAGTCCACCTTCTATCACTATAACAAATATCTGAGATCATTAGCTTACAAAAAAGAAAGGTCTGTTTGGCCTCATTATTTTAGAGATCCCAGTATATGATTAGGTGAACCCATCTCTTTTGGTCCTCAAGGTAGGGATGATATATGATAGTGCTGGGGAGTATATGGTGGAGTAAACTGATTACTTCATGCCCAGGAAGCAAAAGAGAACAAAAGAGAAACCAGAGTCCTACAGCTCCCTCTGAGAACATGTCTCCAGTGACCTAAACAACTCTCACCACTGGGCATGATGGTGTAAGCCTTTCATACCAGCACTCAGGAAGCAGGGGCAGGGACAGGGGCATTCCGGCTGATTTTTGTGAGTTTCAGGCCAGCCAGGGCTACACAGTGAACCCTGCCTCAAAAAAGAAACAAACAAGCAAATAAACCCAACAACTTTCACCACCTCTTTAAGTTTCTACTACCTACCTCCTTGATTGGACCGGTCTAGGACCCAAGTGTTGCCAGACATTTAACAGTGGACCTCTTGAGTACCACCACCATCCCTGATACAAAATTTATCCTTGAGAGCCTGCTTCCATGGTTGCTGCTTTAAATGGTAGTCTTTTCTGTCTTACAGAGATGAAATTGGTGTCTTTCTTGTTCTTGACTCTCCCCCCGCCACCGTTTTCTTTCTCTTCTCAGTAAAAGTCTCATGCCCTCAGATTATTCTGTCAGTTATTGCCCCTTGTTGTAGTCATTTATAGGCTTAGACTTGTCCCACCTTTTTGTCTAGTGGTAGGTCATAAAATGTGTATTTGAGAATAATCAAAATTATTTATTTTCTGACTTTTGGCAACATCTCTGTTATAGCTGGGCTTCAATGCATTTTACAATAACTAGGACAGTTTTCTGAGCCAGGCCTGCTGTATAGGCCTGGTCTTTAAAAGAATGCATCAAGTTTGAAAGGAGAACCTAGCACATGTGTCAGACAAGCTGATCAAATGATAAAGTGAAAGAAAATTGGATCTCAACCTTTTGGGCACTGAGTGCAAGTACAGGCACATTGCAGGTTTCTGATACAGATGGAATGTGAACAACTCATAAATCAGGCTTTGAAACATAAAAAACAACTTATATAAATGCATATGGTATTGGATCTTAAATGAGAGTATTGGGAGTCAAATTGGACTGGACAGGATGAGAGGGACATTGTACATGAGCATTGACTGCATAACCACATTTAAAATTAATCTCCTGGTATTAAACTTAGAAATTCAGTAAATAAATAATTATAGGTACTGAAAGAAACTTCAAGATCTCCATGGGTTGTGCATGAAAGACATCAGAGTGACATTGCACTACCACAAGCATTCTTTGATCATACTAATATTTTCTTTTCTATCGTACTTTAAGATCAGAAGACCAATTATTTTATAAACTTATAAGAAGCATTAACAGTACAAATTCAGCTCAGTATAATAAGCTCATTTGCATCAGTGCTTGTTCCGTGCTCTGCTCCCTTCCCTTTTGTTCACATACTGACATAAAATGGGCCATTTCATACAGAGAGACAGATTTCCTAAAAGTAAGAGTGAACAGTATGGTTTTGATGATTGCATTTAATATTTACCTAGTATAGATGGGGCCAAGCAAAAATATTTATCATTAAATCACTTCAAGTCACTCTTTACTGACTTTTTAAAATTATAAGCAGATGTAGAATATTTTTCTTAATTTTCATTATTTTTATTTGCGTGTAGATGTGTGTGTCTGTGTGATGTATAGCATGTGTGTGTGTGTTCCCTGAGGAGAAAGAAAACCTTGCAGCTGGAGTTATAGGTGGTTGTGCTAGGAACTTACCTTGTGTCTTCTGCAAGAAAGTACTCCTAACCCCTGAGCTATCTCTCAAGCCCTTGATTTTCCTTAATTTAAAAAAAAAAAAAAAAAAAGAGAGTGATGTTTAGAATTTCATGTTAGAATTTCCTGGTACTTAGATTTTGGTTAGAGCAATGGGTTTTAGTTTAATATAAAAACCTTCATTGTGAGTTTAGAATGGACTTTTGTTGAGCAGATGGAAAATGGTATGGTACGCCCCCTTGAGACAACAGAAGGAGGAGTCTAATGGCCATCTTCTCCCATTCCTCCAGGTTACTGTGTCCAGGTTAACAATTGGTTTGATTACTTCATCGTAGTTTATAATAAAATTTTGACTTCTCAGAAGTTTTACAGTAAGTTATATGCTCACCAGTTCTTGAACACTCTTAGAGATTTAGGCATTTTACTGAAGCAGAAGAGTTTAAGACCTTATATTGAAAATGGCCTCAGTGCCTAAGGAAGGAGAGAGCAGCACATTTAACTGCTTCCAAAAACACTTCAAATAAAGATGAAATAAAGTATCAAAATCTGAGATGTATGAAACTAGCTAGGCCAGACAATAATTTGTTTGGTACCCACAGTTTCAATCTTTCCCCAGTTATTATAAACTGTTACTAGTTTGCAATCATTGTGAAGCTTTGCCTTCACCATGCTATTTGGAGAGATGCTGTAAACATATGTTAAGTCAGGTGTATCCTTTAGTTGCATTCCTTTGAATGCACCCCCAAGCGAGTTGCACCTGATGCTTCAGAGCATGTACATGGAATGTCTCTCTAGCAAGCCTTCTGCTTCAGTTTCAACTAAGGAAAAGGAACCCCAAAGATTAAGTCAGGTGTTTACCTCTAGCGAGTTACTTTAAGAGGAGAGCAATGAATATTGTATGGTGATCTTTATCTCTGCAAGGTCAAAAAAGAACCCAGGAAGGGCTCAATGGCTTTATCTAAGTACTTTTGATTTGGGGAACATTGTCATTTGTGTCCAAGTAGTTAAATTTTCTTAGTATTCCTTAATTGTTGAATATTGATTTTTAAAAATTAGTGTAATATTTAAACTTGTTGCAACATATATAGGGGTATTTCTTATGAAAGACTTTAGTGATTTTAGAGAAAATTAATAAACAGCTATTTGTTCTAAATATAGCTGCTATATTTCTGGCAGCTTTATTCACTTATATTTAGAAGAACTCCAAAGCAGACATAAAAGTTGGGCAAGTTTATATTTGTGTGTGTGTTTATACACATATATAAAACTTATACATACTAATTCACATTGAAGATTATATAGTTACAAAATGTTTTTGTTTCATTTCCTGTTTTATTTTTCGCTGAACTATTTTGAATCAATTTGTGTATGTCATGATATTTTACTTTTTCTTTCATCTTTATTTTTCCCTTTGTCTGTTTATTCATTCGTATTTATGTGTACATGTGTACCACAGTGCAAATGTAGAAGTGTGAGGGCAACCTGTGGGAATCAGTGCTCTCCTTTCACTGTGAGGGCCACGGAGATTGAACCTAGGTTGTCAGGCTTGACAGCAAGCACCCTTACTCTACTCACTGACCTATGTCACAGGCCTGACGTTTTACTTTTGCATGCCTAAATCTTCATCTTTAAAACGTAAGGATACGTTCTCAAATAACTTCGGTATTAACAATTGTTTGATAGTGTCTTGAATTTCATAGATGTGTTGGGAAATTTAATCACGTTATTACTTCATTTAGGATTTACTCACTAAGGTGGGCGTGGTGGTGCACGCCTTTAGTCCTAGCACTTGGGAGGCAGAGGCAGGTGAATTTCTGTGAGTTCAAGGCCAGCCTGGTCTACATAGTGAGTTCCAAGTTCTACGACAGCTCAGACTACAGGGAGACCCTATCTCAAAAAGACCGAAAAAAAAAAAAAATTACTGACTAAAAGGATGTGGTAGAAAAAAAATAATTTTATTGTGTGACGTCTAATGTAAAAATGTAGAACTCTTTCATATTATTTTCCTTGTTGAATTTATTTTTTCTATTTTATGCATTTCATTACAATCCATCTTAACTATATTTAGGCCCCCTCCCCTATTTGCACCCCTCATAACACCCCCTGCTCCCCCAACCCCGGATTTCATGCATTCTCTTATATATGCTAAGGTCTATCAAGTCAAACTTGTATCCCCAGATGTTCCTCAGAGTAAGGTACTTTGGAGCCTGGTCAACCTATCTAGCATCACTCCCTTAAAGAAGACCAACTTTTCCTCACCCATCAATGATCAGTTGCCATGAATGTTATTTTATTTAAACTGAAGTGATAGTTCTTAGGTCTTTATTCAGATATTTATATCAAATGATAATTTTAGCTTTTGTAACTATAACATGCTTCAGCAACAGAAAATAACAGTTTTCTGATATTATTGATTCATAATCCCTCTGTATATAGTGATTGCTCCATCTTGCATCTGCTGAGAAGAGTCATTGATAGAGGAATTTTTTTGGTGGGGGTATGATAAAGTTATATATAACAAGAATCATTAGAATAGTTACAGAGTAACTGATGTGACAATGCTGGTCTATACTGGTCTATTTGAACTAATGGTCACATATTTTTGTGTTCTGGGTCATGTTGGTAGCCTTGAATTAACATAGTAGGAAGTATTTATACTCATAAATCATCAAGTGCTATGAATCAGACTCTTACTTTTCTATGAAAATTGATTATTTAGTATTAAGCAACATGCCAGTGGTTAGAATCTATGAAAACCTTTTTACTTACAAAGTGAGAGAACTGCATGCTGCTTTACTTCCCTATACTCCCGGGTCTTTTAAAAAACATCACTTATGTTGCTTTATAATCATGTACTCCTTAATGTGTGCTATATTGCTTTTTCTTGACATAAGTGTATATATAATTAGATATGTTATGAGTTGAATTCCCTTTTTATAATCCTATATGACTGTGATAGAATATAGCGGTGAAATCTTTCAAGGAGTTTACTATTGCAGAATCCTTGGTAATAGCCTCTGATTTGCTAGTATTTATGGTTTAATCTCAGGACATCTTCGAAATCCCAGTATCTCACTGTTGAAATTGATTCTTCCTCCAATCAATGCTTGAATTCTCCTTTATGATACCATGATAAATGGATCTCAAGTATCTTTGAGGAAAAATGGAAGACCTAAGCTATAAGGAAGAAACTTTGATCCAAGGTAGTCATTACTGTTTTGTACCCTTGTAGTCTGTTGCAAAATTTTCCTTTTATAAGGCCAACCTTAAATATTTTATTTTTTTATTCTTATTCTTACTATTATTATTGGTCTTTTTGAGATAGGGTCTCCCTGTGGCCTCAGCTGTCCTGGGACTCACTATGTAGACCAGGTTGGCCTTGAACTCGCAGTGATCCGCCTGCCTCTGCCTCCCAATTAGTTTTTTTTTTTTAAATAGAACTATTTGTACATGTCTGTGGGATATCAGTATGATAATTTTATGTGTGTGTCACATGTATAATGCCTACTGATCAATTCAGGGTAGTTGCCATTTCCTTAGCCTCAGACATCATTACTATGTGTTGCTAACGTTTCAACTCTAGATATTTTGAAAAATATCATGTCTCTGTAGACTAAGATTATCCCATTGTGCTGTTGAGCACCAGATCTAATTCCTTCTATCCAGCTGAAGGTATATACTTAATTCATCTTGATTCTATCTGCCAAGACTTACAGAAAACCTCTTTAGCTCCTTTTCTTTTTAAAAATTTATTGAGAATTACATACAGGGATATAAGCATATAAGGTGTTTTGATCAAATCCATGCCCTCTCCCTCCCCTCCAACTCCTCCATATCTTCCCATCACTTTTTTTCTGATAACTTCATGTACTCCTTCTTCTTTTTTTTTTTTTTTAGCTCCTTTGCTATAAGGTCTATAAGGTACCACCTCATGTGTCTGAAGTTACTGATCCTATTTTTGCCTACATTTCCATTCCTCTGATTTGAACATTCCCTAGTTTTTATGGTTTTTTTTCAACTCAGAATAAAACTGTAATAATTAAAAATGCTTTCCTTTGAGGATTCAACTCTTCTTTTTAGTAGAGGGTAGTAAAAAGTGTTTCAGTGTTGTCATAACTGGCATTGTCCATTGCAAAACAAATATAAAGAGGTGGACTGGAGAACGGTTAAGAGCACTGGTTGCTCTTGCAGAGGCCCCGAGTTTGATTCCTAGCAACTACATGGCAGCTGACAACCGTCCATAACTCCAATTCCAGGGGAATCCAATGCTCCCTTCTGTTGTGCAGGTATTGAACAACATGGGTGCAATTACACACATGCAGGCAATACACTCATACACATAAAATAAAAATAATAAAAAATATTTTTTAAAATATATACAGAGATTCTCTCATTTATGTGTTCTGTTTAGAGAGATATTCCTGGAGTGTGAATAAGGTATCATTATGCTGTTTATAGCTGAGTTATTAAAGATTGGGAAAAGCTTATATATCCAGAGCAAAGACAGACATGTGGTAGAAGCAGTGACATTGCAGTTTGACTGTAACTTTGAATTTGTTTCTGACTCTGTCATCCCTGGGGCTTGTATTCTTCAGTTACCCAGCAGTTATTTGTAAAATTTTGTCTTTTTGTGCATGTATGCTTTTCTAAGAAAAGAATCTATGACTTATATAATGTTATGAAAGTTTTTTATGACCCCACAAATATGAAGAACGTCAATAGCCAGGTGTGGTGACCTCCCAGCACTAGGAGACAGAGGCAGGAGGACTGACAGTTTGAGACCAACCTACTTTACAGGTTGAGACTCTGTTTCAAAAAACCAGGAAGCAAGCAACAACAACCCCCCCAAAAATTACCAAAAAACATGTCCATATTGCCCACTTTTTTGAAGGATTATCTACAAGGTAAATTTTTATAGACAGACTCTATAAATAAATGAAATATTTGGCTTTAGTAGTTTCTTATATAGATAGAGCTGTCACTAAATTCATATCATTAGGTAAAGATTCCTGTATTATGTGAATAACATCCTATAGTACAATTTTTAGATCTAATGCAATGACACACATACAGATACAGAAATAAATACCTGCATTTCTATGTATATATGAATGAACCTTCTGTGTGTTTATATATGTATATGGTCAATATATTTTGTTTTATTATATTTTACTATATTTTCTATTCTCAAAAATTTAAATTTCCTAATAATTCATTTTCAGTTCTATAGGAATTAGAAACGAAATTTGAAAAAGCAAATCAGACATGGAATTTATCTTATTTACTATAGGCATACCTCATTAAGTAAAATTGCCTTTCTGTCAGTTTAATGTGTGGTATCAATTCTTTTATCTTCCGTTATTTTTTAATAAGGCAGAATTTTTGTTTCCATCATATGTTTCTAAGAGCCTTTGGTATTAGCCTTCAGTTGGGGAGCCCAGTCTGAAGCACTGAGTTGAGAAGTGTGTATGGATGTGGAATATTTGTCTAGATGTGAGAATGTGAAGGATGTCCAGGTTGTTGACACCAATTTTCTCTATAAAGCAAGAAACCTCAGTAACAAAACAGTGGTCCTGGGATTTGAATCTTGTCTGCTGCTACTCAGTGTGGCCCTGCATTAGAAGGGTACAGTTCCTTCAGAGGAAGCTCCATAGTGAGGCTGACTCACCAGTTGCTGACAGCTGGAGACCCTGGCAGTAGTCACTACAGCTGGTGGTACAACTATATGCCCCTTCTCTCTACACATCCCAAGAGACTAAAGAGAAGTGAGAATTTTGAAACCGGTAGAAGCCCATGTAGTCCTTAAGTGATAATTGTCAGGTCTTATCTAGCTATTTTATGACCTTCAGGGGGAAAAAAAATCACAAGCAGGAGCCAAGATCAGTACATGGTAACAAGAGAAGATAGGGTCTTATAGCACCAGAGAAATGGACGTTGACTTATCAGGATTATTAAAAAATATTATTCAAATGATAAAGCCGCTTTGGGATACCATCAAGTGTAGACTGACAATTCTCTTGCCTGTGAGGTAGGAAATAACCACAATTGAGACTCTAGTGAATAAATGATATTCCTAGGAGAAAACCAAGGCACACTGTGAGGGGTTTTGAAGACTGTAGACAAGTCAGTCTAAGCCAAGAGCCAAGGGTATTGAAAATACTGTTAGGGAGCTTTGGGGGCTAACAGTTAGCTAGCTAATACTGGTTTAACCATTTAAATATAGTAAGAGGCGTGGATCTTGTTTAAACTTTCATTGATAGTTCTTCTAGAGCTGCACTTTACTTGCCAGTTGATGGAAAGACTTAAAGGAGATGTACTAAAGCCTTTGTTTTGGAGCTCATAGAGAGACATTCTGAAGCAGTACTTTATGTTGGGATAAAAATTAAGAGCATTCTGTCAGCAATTACTCTGAGTTGTAGAGCCATGGCATTATAGTCCCAGCAAGTCATGCCAGTCCCCACTGTAAATCGTTGATAGCTTTCTGCTGTGTTTTGGCTGAAAAAGCTGTATTTATTCACTTGGCCTCCAGGACCTGTGTGACCTGGCTTTGCTTCCTTCCTCTCTTCATCACTCTCCATCTTCATTCACCTTCACCTTAAAGTTGCCCTTGCTTGAATGTGCTCAGGGCCTTCAAACCTATGCATTCCCTGCTTAGAAAACACTCTACTCTTCAAGCCAACTCTTAGGCATCCTTCAGGACTCAATGTAAACATCACTTCTGAGTCACAGAGGGAAGGTGCTCCTCTGGCCTTGAAATCAATTAATCTATAATATATAATACAGAGATCACTGGTACATATTTAGGGATATAAGAGTCTCTTCCATTTAGTCTAATCTTTCACAACCGGGAAGATGATTTACAATTATCTATTTATTTACTTGATTATTAATATCACTTATACTATGGAAATAATAATCTTTTATGTTATGGTCAACTCCTATGAGAAAGGGTTATGTCTTCATAATACATCTTATTTCTTGGTATCTATCTCATTGTCTGGCATACAGTAATATTTCCAATAATTGTTAAATAGTGAATGTTTGCCTTCCCCCTATATTATTGGTCAAACTTTATTATTAATTTTATTAAGGAATATTTCATGACATGAGAAAACACTTAGTAATCATTGGGAGGAAAATGCTAACTTTGACATTTGTCTGGTATGGATTCAATATTTCTGTGTGCTTGCTTGAGTAGTGAGATGGTAGAAAATGTTTCATTGTGATGGCTATTCCTTGGGTCATCTCTTTTACACAATTATGTCATGATGACCATGTTTCTGGAACTTACTTCTAGGAAGTTTAGTTGCTGGTATATAGAAATACTTTCTACCAAATGAATTTAATTCCTTTTTAAATGTATATTTTTATTGAATTTGTGTGCACTTCATACAAAACATCATAATCATCTTTATATACCCTCCCCAATCCACACCTCTCCATAGCTTCCCACCACTGCCAGATTTCATGCATTCTGTGATATATGTTAAGGCTTATTGAGTCAAGTTTCTGTACCCAAATGTCCCTCAGCACAAGTTCATCCACTGGAGTCTAGTCAGCCTAACTAGATTCTCTCCTTTAAAGAAAATCAACTCTCCCTCACCAGCAGTAATCAGCTGCAAATAGTTTTTTGGGTAAGGTTGGGGCCTGCTGCCCATTTCCCCAGTCTGTGCTGGGTTTTTGTCTGATAGAATTTGCATGGGTCTTGTGCATGCTGACACAATTGCCGTAAGTTCCCAGAGGTCTGGAATACGCTGTTTCCTTATGATCATGCACCAACCCTGGCTCTTACAGTGTTTCCATTCACCCTTCTGCAATGGTCCCTAAGCAGTGGGTGGGTGAGGTTTAATATAGGTGTATTATCCAGGGACACACTCTCTGCAGACTCTTGTTCTCTATACTATAGCTAGTTGTGGCCTTCTATGTGCATCATACTCTGTTTCATGAGGAAGCTTCACTGGCTAGAGTTGAGAGATGCATTACTATTCTCTCTGCCCCTTGTGATACTATGTTCCATGAGCCTTAGGTGTAGAGGTTCCATTGTAGATGTGTCACTTAGGACTGAGCATCTCTTAGACACTTAATCTCTGTGTGTGACCAGTTGTGGAACTCTGCAGTGAATTTAATTCTTTTAATATTTTATTTGTTATTTTTATTTTTTTATGTGTATGAGTATGTATGTAAGTGCACCTGTGCCATGCAATGCCTGAGGAGGTCAGAAGAAGGCATTAGATCCCCTGGAGCTGGAGTTAAGGATGGTGGCCACCATGTGGGTGCTGGGAATCAAACCTGGGTCATCTGGAACAGTTGATCTTAACCTCTGAACCAACTCTCCAGCCCCATGAATTTAATTCTTTTATAAAATTCATTTTTAAATTTTTATTGAATTTTTATGTATTTCATACAGGATATCTTAATCAATCTGAATCATCTTTATGCCCCATTCCCACTGGATCCCACTGCCACTCTCCGATAGCCCAATCTCCCCACTGGGATTCATACATTCTTTCATTTCTGTTCATATCTATCATGTCAAGTTAGTGTCCCCAGCCATTCTTCAGTGTAGATTCATCCACTAAGGTATAGTCAGCCTATCTAGAGTCCTTCCCTTGAAGAAGATCAGCTCTTCCTCACCTAGTAGTAATCAGCTACCAATAATTCTTCAACTAAGTAAACTTGTCTATATTGCATTCTCTTGTTTTATATGTCTAGAAGGGATTTACAGAGAGGGAAGCAGCTGAGTAAAGATGTGAAGTAAGCTCTCCAGTTCTGAGGAAGAACAATGTCAGACAGAAGGCACATACTGAGAAAAGGTTTTGAGACAGATATGGTATATGTACAAAATCTCATGGTTGCTTTGTGATGGGACCATAGTGAGACAAGGAAGGAATAGGAGAACTCAGAAAATCACAAGGGCTAAAGAATGAAAGGTCTTAAATCATTGGAAGAGTGTGGCTTTTAAGCCAAATGAGAAAGGAAGACTTTGGAGCATCCTGGAGGGGAGAGGAGTTAGAAGAGAGTAGTTGTATTGTAACAGCACCACTCTGGCACTGATGTTGAGAGTCCATGAAAAGAAAGCAAGAATGGTCTAGTGGTACTTGAGGGTGGTGAGAAGGACAAGGAGTCTTTGCATTGAATACAGTTGACAGGATTTTTGGTGGTTTCTGTGGGAGACTGTGCAATATAGAAAAGTGAAGGGGCTCCAAGGTTTTGGACATGAGCATACAAACGGTGACATTCCTGTCACCACCAAGACTTTGCAATGCCTGTATGTGGATCATATTTACTAAAAGCTGAGTATATTCAAATGTAATCCTATTCCTGTATATTCTTTCAAACTTCCCTTCACTCTCTGTTTCTAGGGATATAAGTGATTATTGAAATTATAAAAAAATGTTTGCACCAAAGCTATATCCCTTGAGCATTAATTTCTAGGCTAACATTGCTTTGTGGGGTCTGTAAAGCCTTTTTGTTGCTGACCTCTGCTCATCTCTGCTTCCTCCTGAACTAAATTGACAGATAGTTCTTTTGTGCATTCTATTTTAATAAAAGTCTTTTAGACTTTTGTAGTTTAGACTTTTGAAAAACAACATCTAAAAAGCAGAACAACCAGTTTTTAAAGAAATACAAAGGAAATGTACTTTTCTAGGAAGAGCTTGTAGTGGTAATTTTATGGGATGTATTTAGAAAATGTTGATAAGTAGCTCCTTTGTTCTGTGATTGTGTCACTATTTTTGAGTCACTATTTTTGATCAAACAGATGGAATATTTATTGAATACCAATATTTGAAATTCTGTATTATGTATTATTTTTGCCAGTCTGTTCTCTTATATTATTAATATTGACTACATTATAAGGAGCAATGTCATGTTTTTTCTCTATAAAACTGCAGTAATTTCATATTCTCTCTTTTTTGAATTTTATTATGCTTCTACGAGTTGATTTCTAAAGTCAAGAGCAGTACTTTTGTCTTTCTGTAGGCCTGTTTTATTTTTTGATGTTTTGTAATACCTTTGTAACTTTTATCATGCCTTTTTATATCCTAACCATAAAGTGAACTTTTTGAAGTCTTTAATTGTCTGTCACTTGCTTTATTTTTACCACAGGTCCATCCCTAGGCACAAAGCTGCTCTTACTGGTTAGAGATGTTGACTACGATGAAATAATATTTTCTTATTGAACATATTTCTTTTGAAATGCTTTCTTGGAAACCATTGATTGTAATGATTTGTTCTAATATTCAGAAGCTTATTTTAGAATGAATAAAGAATAATTGAGAAATATTTTTGACTAAACTTGTACAGACCTGTCATCATTTTTATTTATTTTGTTTTTCTCTGTTGGGGAATTCTTATGATAATTTTGACAGAAACTTAAGATACTTTCCTTAAAAGAGAGTATAAAATAATCATAACTAGATCCCATAAAAATGTCAGCCCTAAATGATACTGACAATTTTTTTCCTGAAACATGCTGGGCAATTACAGCAAAAAAGTGTAGATCACTCTCATTTAAGCTCTCAACAGAATTATTATATATGATACTTTAGTGGTTATAATTGTGATGAATTTCTAGTTGACCACAATATTATTTTACTATATTATGTAATTTAATAAAAGTAAATACAGCCAATTGATAGACTCCATTGTAAAGGATATTTTATAATCTAGGAAATCAAAGTTCAGAGCTGGAAGGGTTTTTAAGAGCATACTGTCTGGTTCATTCCTCTTATCACTGAGAAGGAGAAGGCTTTGACAGAGTAAGAAGATTATTTAATATCACAAAATTAACTTATGAAAGTTGAATGAGAATGTTATTCTCTCAATGTCTCCTTTTATAATCTGTTAATTTAAATTTTATTATATGTTGGTATTTTTCAGTGTATCCCATTAACCTGGTTTCATAGATATTTTTTTTCTTTTCTTTTCTTTTCTTGTCTTTTCTTGTCTTTTCTTTCTTTTTTTTAGAAAAGCCAGTCTTGCTATGTAGCCCTGGCTGGCCCAGAACTCTATATAGACCAGACTCGCCTCAAACTCACAGAGATCTGACTGCCAAACCTCACCCACCCACGGCTCAGGGACCATTGTGGAAGAGGAAGCAGAAAGATTTTAAGAGCCAGGGCTGGTTTATGAACGTATGAGGTGGAGGCTTCCAGGCTGGTGGCTTGCTCATGTGTGCCTGTGGCAGCAGTGGCGTCTGACTCAGGATCCATGTCAGCTCAATTAAACAAGGGCCTAAAGGGGAGGTGAGAAATAGGTGCCGGGTCAACACTAGATTGAGCACTATCTGAGACTAATTGCTGCTGGGTGAGGGAGAGTATTGACTTACATACAACCACTGGATGGACTGACTAGACTTCATTGGACACATATACACTGAAGGACACTTGGGTACAAACACGTGAATGAATAGGACTCAGCATGTATGGCAGAGTGCATAGGGTTCGGTGGGAGGATAAAGGTACCATGCCAAGCCTAGACTGATGATATTTAAGGCAAGCAGTGTAGTCTGCTTTACTTATTTATTGTTTTTCTTGAATTCATTAGAATAATTATCTTAGATTTACTCTGCGAATTGGTCTAAACATACACACAGTTATGGAGATATCTGAATAGAATACAGAGATAGTATATTGGAGTGACTGAATTCTGAGTTCAAGTTATTTATAAACTGTTGAGTAAAAGCAGATTATGTACAGGCTGGAGAGATTACTAAGCAGTTAAGAGCACCAGCTGCTCTTGCCAAGGACCTAGGTTTGGTTCCCAGCACCTATGTGGAGGCTAGCAGCCATCCCCATCTTCACTTCCAGAGGGTCCAGTGACCTATTCTGGCTGATGTGGACATTGCACATATGTGATACAAAACACTCATACACATAAAATATAAAAATAAATAAAATTATTTAAAAGATAGATTGCGTAGCGACGTCTCCAGCAGGATGACTAGTACCTTCATTAATCTTTCCATGAAAAATCTAAAAATGCTGGGTAAAAGGTTAAAAATATATTAAATTTTCATTATGAGCTAACAAGAAAGTTAGGATTAGTGGAAACAAAACAACAGGACTATAGAGAGATATCTGAGAAAGCTGCGCTGGGTATGTATGGTGGTGCACCTTGTAATCTCAGCACTGGGAAGACTGAAGCAGTGATCAT
The DNA here is from genome assembly GCF_000622305.1 of Nannospalax galili. NCBI lineage: Eukaryota > Metazoa > Chordata > Mammalia > Rodentia > Spalacidae > Nannospalax > Nannospalax galili. The sequence continues at coordinate 980,492 of NW_008340915.1, read as the reverse complement.
CCATTTGAGGACTGTAAGGGAGAAAGTCAGGGAGAAGAAGGGGGAGGGAGGATGGGAGTGAGTGAGCACAAGAATAGTCCCTCGAAGTATTTGTCCACCCCAGTGAATTTGCAAAGCTCAAGACCAAGAAAATATTCCAAACTAGGGAATCTCTATATAAAACATGTGGTTCATCTTCAGATACCAATCCCTTTCCACAATCTCTCCATCATTTCTGAGATAAGAAAATTGGTCATTTTGGAGAAGGATGAAGGGGCGGATCCCTAGAAAATTCACAGTTAAGTTTATTGTCTAAAATATGCATCCATTTCTGGGTCATATAAGAAAATGTCCAAATGTAAGTTGAGTTCAAAATGGGTTTCAAGTTGCTTTTTCTCTTTGGTGGCGAAGCAGATACCTAGAAAGACTTTCTGGTGCAAGATGTTTTTAAACCTTGCCTTGAAGAATTGCTACAGATAAATTTCTATGGGATATTAATATATAAAACTCACATTCATGATTTACACACAGAAAAAAACAGCAGGATTCTACTGAGGTGAAAGACAGAAGAACCAAAACACCAGAGATTCAAAGAATAAGGCTTATTTTTATTATGACTTTAATAATCTATTGCTTTGTCTTATACCATTCATAGTCTTCCTGGTTTCTTGCATTGCTCATTTTTATTTGCTGTATAATAGTACCATTATATACATGTGAAAATTTACACATATTTATTTGCATATTTACATTTATCTAATCAGTTATGTTTAAAATTTAATGTTTATTCTTATATACCATTCTATGATAAATGTCTTTGTTGTCAAATCTTAATGTCTCTATGTTCATATTTTTATTGTGTTCAAGAGGAAATTCCTGGAATTGGAATGTTCATATTAAAGAAAATGTAAAATATTAAAGCTTTAGTCTGTAATAAGAAAATGTAAAATATTAAAACTTTAGTCATGACTTTTAAAACAATCATGACTAGTCACATGGAAAATAAAAATTTCAGAATAAATATAAATGTTCCAGATAAATATTGAACAAATGAGACTGGAAAAATTCCCTTGGTGGGTGGCTAAGCTTGAACTATTGCATTTATTGAAACACAAAGTTCGAGACTTCAATAGAGAAAGCTTATCTTTTTCTCTTTGATTGTTTTTACTATTTCAGTTCTAGACAGAAATATAGGAGGGAGCTGTATTTCTTTATCAATATAGTATTCTACAGGATAAGAAAGAGTGTAGGATATTAAATAATTGCTATGTGGGAGTTTAGATGGATTGTAAATTTTATATTATTTTTATCAGTTATTTGCTGAACATAAAGTCAGTGTGTGTAGACCTATATTATTATTTATATATCAGTACACACAGAACAGTGCCTCCACCACCTATAGTTTTAAATGTTTAGCATGTCATGCATTGTATTTAGCTGGCTTGGAAGGGTTTTTAATCTTATTTATTTTGTATGTGCATGTATATGTGTGTGTGCTCATTTGTATGTGGGTGTGGGTACATTTTGCATGTGCATATATAGGTATGTGTAAGTCAAAGGACACCCTTAGGTGTTATTTCTCAAGTGGTAATTTTCTTTTGAGACAAGTTCTCTTCATTGGCCTGGAAGTTGCAGATTAGGCTAGGCTAGCTGTCCAACAGGCCCAAGGGATCTTCCTGCCTCCATCTCCCCAAAACTGGGGTTACAAGCCCACCTGATTTTTTTTTTTTAATGTGAGTTCTGGATTCTCATACTTATACTTGCAAGTACTTTACCACCTGAGCTGTCTCCTCAGGCTCAAGATCAATTTTAATTTCAGGGAAAAATATCTGCAAGATTTGCTTTCTACAGTGACTGGAAAGTTGACTTGCTGATTGAACCTAACCAGGGGCTGTGAGTTTGCTGATGAAGTTATTTAAAACCACCTGTCCCTTTGTAATGCTGATGCTTCCAAGTGAGCCATGAAATAATGCTCTTTCTATTTGGATGCTAGAGCTAGCACTGAGTACCTTTTGTCAGTTAGCTCAGTAGCACTGGGTTATACAACTGAATTTTGACTCAAGAGCCCACCATCTACCCTTCTTCTCATTCATATTGGCTTATTTTTCTTTGTACCTGTCATGTTGATCCCTTCAAATTAATTCCTTTCCAACTTCAAGAGAAAGGAGATTCAAGCACATCTCTGAGTGTGAAGACAACCAAAGCATCCCCCAACAGCATTTTCTCAGTATGCGCTGGTGTGTTCATGTAGTCTTCTTCCTCACTGGACTCCACTGTAAATTTAATAGGTTCAATGTTTCAGTTTGTTGATTCTCAGAATCATAAATCTACCATCCAGTCTGCTGTCCATTTGGAAGACTCTGATCAGTACATGGGAGCTCAGCCTGAGCTGGGCTTATCTTGTCAGGAAACAGGCATTGCACTCTGTATCACTCTTGCTAAATTTTCTCAAGAATCCCTGAGCAAACTGTAAAATCCCCACCATCTGAAATGAAAATGAAGAGAACTGTAAGTTGGATGTACCCGACTAGCCACTCAAATGTAATTAATAGATTCAAGATCGCTAAATCTAGTTAAAAGAGTAGAAGGAAAGGAGATTAATGCAATCTCCCTATGTAGTCTTAAAATAAAGTAAGTTAGAGGATAAATATCACTAAGATGGGAGTGTCCTTGGAGATGGTCAATTAAAGGTCCTTTGCATCTTATTGATCAACCATTTAAAAATATGCATGTAGTGACTGGGTGTCCTTTGGTAAGTGGCTCTCAGCTTACATTTTTGCCTTTTGTAGAGCATGAGGTTTTAGATTACATTAGAAAAATATTCAGTATTGCTACCAATGGATCCTTCACTACTTACCTCCATGGAAGAGCTACGGGTGACCACATTTTGAAAAATAACTTATTTTTATTTTTGAATTTATGTGTATATATGTGACTCTGTGCACATGTGAGTACAGGTGTCTGAGGAGTCCAGGAAGGGCACATCTGATCCCCCAAAGCTGGAGTCACATAGTGTTGAACCACCTGACACAGATGCTGGGACTCAAACTCAGATCCTCTTCAAGAATAGCGTATTAGTTACTTTTCTGTTGCTGTGATAAAACACTGTGACTAAGATAACTTATAAAAGGAAGTTTATTTGGGCTTACAGTTCCAGGAGAATCAGAGTGTATCATGGCAGGGAAGCATGGTGGCAGGAGGTGGCCTAAGTAGGAGTAGAAAGCAGAAGTTCACATCTTCAAGCAGGCACAAGTAGCAGAGAGTGACTGGAAATTCAGCAAGGCTTAAGAACTCTCTAAGCCTGTCCCCAGTGATGTGCTTCCTCAAACAAGGCCACATCTTCTATGACTTCCCCAAACAACCCCACCAAATGGGGACAAAATGCTTAAATACTTGGAACCTATGGAGGGCATTCTTATTCAAACCACCACAAATAGTATGGACACTTAATTTTTGAGCCATCCCTCTAGACTCTGGGTGACCACATTTTATTGATGGCTCAGGATGAGGGATTATTAACCTTAAAATTCATAGATTCATTTTTTCTTTGTTCTCATGTCATCTCATCCTCCCCAAATTCTTCATTTATTGTTAAGATAATTAAGGAAGGAAGGAATTGTGTGTGTGTGTGTGTGTGTGTGTGTGTTTGTGTGTGTGAAGGAATGTGTGTTTCTCCTTTTGATTTTTAAGCCAGGGCAGTACCTAAAAATAAATACCAAATTATTACAAAATCCATTTGTTATTTAGAGTGCACTCAATCTTAGAATTGTAAAATGATGTGATTTTTAGTTCTTTATAAGACTTAATTCATGACCTTTAACCAAACTCTGGGAGCTTCTGTTTTACTTGTAGCCATACTCAAATGAATAGTCCGATAGTTCACTCGTAGACATATCCAATAGTAGGATACCTCATGTTCCCACTCTACTGGCCCCTTAATTCAAAACAGGTAACATATATCCTTCTCACAGGAACTGTCATGATATAGTCTCTAATTTAGTTCCTTTCATTGTGCTTTATACCTGTGTGGGAACAAATGACCTTCCCTTTTTCATGTGAGCTCAGTCCTTGGAATTTCTTTCATTTCTGTTTTACCCTCATCCCCAAGAGTTCCTGCAGCATAGTCTCTTTTTTAAAAATATATTATTTTTTATTTTTATTTTTAAGCATATGAGTGTTATGCCTGCATGTATAGGTAAGTGCACCTGTGTTATGCAATGCCCATGGAGGACAGAAGAGGCTGTTGGAGCCCCTGGAACTGGAGTTACAGAAAGTTGTTAACTGCCATGTGGATGCTGGGATTTAAACCCGAGTCTTCTGCAAGAACAGTGTTCTTAACTGCTAGCCATCTCTCCAGCCCCCTGCAGCATAGTCTTTAGGCATCAAACACCCCACATACTTCTTCTCTCCTCCCCTCCCCTCCCTCCCTCTCTCTCTCCCCCACCTCCCCTCTCCTCCCCTCCCCTCCCTAATTCAGAGGAGCAGATGGCATGGTTCTGACCACAGGGAAAGTGCTGAAGAATGTCATTCCAAGCACTTACCCTCCACCTGCCATTCCTTTTAAGCCTGTCTACTCCGACTCTAGGTGTATATCTGACCTTATAGAGATTCCTAAATATCAGCTTCCTTCATTTTCTTGAGGCAAGTCCTTTCCACTCTCATCAAGGCTTCCTTCATCTGTAATTAATCACCTAAGTTTCTCTGTTACCAGTACTTTCCATTCTGTTTCCCTTTGTTCTCCTATCATACCCAGTTGATAGATCCTTAACTCAGGCCATGACTTTTCTGTTCTCCTGCACTGCATTATCTTTAATTGTCTCATGTCATGATACTCTGAATTCCATGTGTTTTACCTCTTCTGGGCTCTTACAAGCATAAAAGGATTATCAAGAAATCCATCAGTTTTTTTCCTTGTTTTCCTTTAAAGTTTAGTTCAGCTCACCACTGCTGGCCTTAAGCCTCCCTTTAGTAGGGGAGCAGCATGAATTTCCTAGGCTTTTATGAGCTCCTAATCCTTTCCTTCTTCACTCCTTTCTTCTTCTCTGTGATAAAAGCACTCTGATAGAATACCCAAGACAGATTTTTTGGCTGTGTTTATTTGATTATATTGTAATGATTTTGAATCCTGATATAGAAAGAACATTGCACCCAAATCCTGGCTTTTCTCTATAGAAAGGATGGCAAGTTTCACTTCTTAGCACTCACTGTGTCTTCCTGCAGATAGCACAAAAAGTTTGTGACTCATTTGGAAATCTCTGCCAATACTTATGAAAGATAGGCATCTTGGTTGATATTGGTCTCCCAGCTTCATTATAACTATGACTGCTGCCGTAACCCACTGGTGCCACTTGTCTCCTCCTAGAGTTTGAATTCCAATTAGGAGTGTTTGGGATGGGCCAAGGTATTGGGGACAGGGGGAGCAGGGCAGGTGCAATAGGGATATTTCATGAATATTAGCCCAAAATTTATACTTATGATTCTTAAAAGTTATAGTTCACATCAGAAATAAAGACAGGTTGAAGTCAGGGAGGGTAGGGAAGGGAAGAGAAGGAAAAGAAAAAGAAGGGAAGGATAGGGGCTGGAGAGATGGCTCGGCCGTTAAGAACACTGGTTGTTCTTGCAGAAAACCAGGTCCAAATCCCAGCACCTACATGGCAGCTAACAACTGTCTGTAACTCCAGTCCCAGGGGATCCAACAGCCTCTTCTGAACTCTGCGGGAATTGTACGACACGGATGCACTTACCTACATGCAGGCAATATATGCATACACATAAAATAAAAATAATAAATAAAAATTTAAAAAAAAGAAGGGAAGGATGAAGCTGGAGAGCAAGGCAGGGAGGCAGAAAAGCAATTGAAGAGGATGGTCTTTAATTTACATACCTAGGATTGCTCATTTATTATGCAGTCTTAAAGACTTCACATTTTTATATTTTTCCCCCATCATTCCTTTTCTCTCTGATGTTAGGATAAAAAATATCAGAAGATCATCAGGGGATCCGTGCCTTCTGCCTATCATGATATCCTACTTTGGTTTCTCTACTGTGATGAGCATCATGACCAAAAGCAGCTTGTGAGCAAGGGTTCCACCTCCACCTACTGGTTGTATCCATAATCAAGTGTTCCAAGGCTGAAGTTCAAGGCAGGAACTTGAAGCAGATACCAGGGAGTAACCCTGATTACTGACTTGCTTCCCTTGGCTTGCTCAGCTACCTTACTGCACAATTGCTACAGAGGCCAGGGGTGTTGGAGCCCCTGGAATGGGATTTACAGATAGTTGTTAGTTGCCATGTGTGTGCTAGAAACCTTGTCCTCTGCAAGATCAGCTGGTACTCTTAACCACTGAGCTTTCTCTCTAGCCTCTCGGCTATTTTATTTTTTTAGTTTTTTTTATTTTTATATTTTTATTTTATGTGTATGAGAGTTATACCTGCATGCATGTAAGTGTACCCATGTCATGCAGTACCCACAAAGGTCAGAAGAGGGCGTCAGATCCCCTGGAACTGGAGTTATGGATAGTTGTTAGTTTCCATGTGGGTACTAGGAACCAAACCTGGGTCCTCTGCAAGAGCAGGCAGGGCTCTTAACTACTGAATCATCTTTCCAGTCCCCATCAACTACTTTTCATATATAATCCCAGGACCATCTGTCCAGGGGCTGCACCCCCCACTGTGGGTTGGGCCCTCCTACATTAATTAGCAATTAAGAAAATGCATCAGAGACCTGGCAGTAGGCAATTTCCATAGGGGAATTTCTTCAACTGAGGTTCCCTCTTCCCTGGTGGCACTAGATTATGTCAAGTTTACGATTACTAACCAGCACACAAGAGGAAGCTGTAGGTAAGATGTGGTAATGGGTCTCAGTTAGGAAAGTGGAAGTATCTTATAGTGACCCTGAAATAAAGCAAGGAAAGGCTGTTGGATTTGTTCATTTTTAAAAAGAATCATGTAAAAACTGTGTTTTTGTTGTTGTAGGAGTGAAATAGACAAACTACAAAATTGTCCCTCTGAGAGTCATGTCAACCCTTTTCTTCCTATGTTCTTTCTTTTAGCACTCCAGAGAGCCCTACTAGCAGCTTGAAAGAGGGCTGGGCTTATCACATTCTGCTGGCTGTCAGAAGAGCTGGGGAAAAGGAATGTCCAGTTCTTGCTGTTGGGACTCTGTGAGAGAGGAAAGAGGCATTTCTGGCTTCAATTGGAGTATTAAACATGCTTCCCCCAAATTCACTGTTTATGTAATCATTTTATGGAGAGGATATAGGATTTCCTTTGAGTTCTAAGAGACTTTTTGTCTATTGGCCTGTATTTAGTCTTGATTCCATGAAAATTCATAAACATGTCATACTACCACAATATCAGGTCTCTTGGGCTCTTTAGTTTGTAATTTTTTGGTATCACTATTATTCAGCTTCTGAGTCCCGGGAACATAAAATGTTGTTAATTAAACAAATTTTAGGATTTCTGTGTAACTTAAAAAATGTTTAAGAGACAATAAATTGAAGTCTGAATACTGAACCTACTGTGCATGTCCTTGAGGAGGACAATTTACCTCACTTGCCTGTCAGAAGACTCCATGTCTTTGTTTCTAGGTTAGGTAATAGTTCAGGGATATTATAGTAAAGGTTTTATATTAGTTTACTTTTATATTATTAGTGAGGTTTTTATAAAGGACTCAAAATACTATCACTTTCCTAGAAACTGTTTGATAACGAGTTTCTTTTCCTTCTCTTTCCCCTTGTTTATCCATACCTGGAATAGCAGTACCTGTCTTAATCACTACAGTATAGTTTTGGAGATAACCCAAGAAATGTATGTGAGCAATTAAATCTTGGCAGGGTACTTATTGACTTATGCTGGGAATAGCTTATTTATCTTTGGGAGATTGTCTTCTACAAATAATGTTTAATCCATTTACCTTTTCAGCTCTGTCTTAAAACCTGGATTCCTCACTAAGCATATTTCATGTGAAAACACAACTGCTGTTCATTCATAGGTAATTTGTAGTTAGAATATACTTGTTCTAGAAGACATTCTCATTCTTTTTTCATTTTTTTATTCTTTTGTTTATGCACACATTCATTCAACAAATGTTTGCTTATGTGCTACAAATACAAACTCTTCCAGACACCAAATATAGATCCATGATCAAAACAGTATTGTGGTTGATAGTTATCCCCTCAGGAACAAGTTGAATTCCAGAAAGTTCTTTTCCTTGACGAACTCTTTGTAACACTTTCCTTCCTAAGCCTGCCTGCAACTCATCCTTTAGCAAAACAGTACCATCACCAATCCTGATTGTCTTGACTTTAAATAGTAAACCATTTGGGAGTAAGAGTATTTCTCACTTACTTTCTTCTTCATTTAGGACCAAACCTCAGAGTCATATCCAAACCTCTGTTAGAGGCTGAGGGATAGTGATAACAGAAATCATAATGGCACATCATGCCTTAAGAAAAGGCCCCTGCTGAGAACTTAATCTGCAAGACCCCTTCTGGCAAGGTGGCAGCTTTCTGGGAACACAGCCCACTCAAGAAGTTTCTAGATCCAATTAAAGATACCATTTACTGCAATTAGGAATTCCTTATTTATTATACTGTATGCATTTTCTTGTATCTCTGAGGCCAGATACTTGCTACAAAAGACTCTCTTCACTGCAGTTCTTTACAGTGTTGAAAACCAGTGTCAGATGGGGCATAATGTTTTCTATAGTTTCAAGGAAGTCACTATCACATTCTGTTCTACTTCCATTCAACTATCTGGCACAGGGTATTTGTTCATAGTGCTAGCATCTATACATTTTTTAAAAATTATTTATTTAATAACCACATACTTAGAAGAAGCATACAGTATAATTTTTTTTAGAAGCACATTTTTTCTTTTAATTATTTATTTAATAACCACATAATTAGAAGAAGCATTCCATTACAACAGCATTGACATATTCAACAACAATTTCCAGAGCTAAGATGCATCTCTTTTAAAATTGGCTTTAAATTTTTAGGTTTACAGTTGAATTATTACAGTTATACAATATTGTACTCAGTATAAACCCTATAAGACATAACATTAAATGAGGTTTTAACCTTTAAAAAAGACCTCCATTTCATTATTAAAACAGTTTTATACAGAAAATTGAATTTTCAATGTAATTAACGCTAAGATGTTTA
>NW_008340915.1:969461-971202 GCF_000622305.1 Nannospalax galili | reverse complement strand
TATTCAATAACAATTTCCTGAGCTAAGATGCATCTCTTTCAAAATTGGCTATAAATTTTTAGGTTTACAGTTGAATTATTACAGTTATACAATATTGTACTCAGTATAAACCCTATAAGACATAAATTAAATGATGTTTTAACCTTTAAAAAAGATCTCCATTTCATTATTAAAATACACAGTTTCATACAGAAAAATTCATTTTCAATGCAAGTGACATGAAGATGTTTGCACATGCGTTTCTCATCTCTATGTATCTGATTATTGCTAGTGAAACTCTGTTACTTTCTAAGCTCCTTGGCATCTGAGCATGGATATAAAGTCATCAGGTAGATTTCAATGGTAATGTTTTTCAATCTACTAATTATTATTAGTATTTTTTAAATTTTTAATAACTACATGTTTAGAAGAAGAATTTCACTACATATTTAACATATTCAGTAACACACTTCAGAGTAAGGGTACATCTCTTTCACAAGTGGGTGCAAGTTTCTAGGTTCACAGTTGAATTAATACTGTTATACAGTATTGAACTCAGTATAAGCCCTGTAAGACATGGTTTTTAACCTTTAAAAAAGATCTCCATTTCATTTTAGAATATATTGTTCCTTGGAGAAAGACTCATTGTTTTTGCTACTAACACTGAGATGTTGGTGCATGCATCTCTAATCTGTATGCATCGGTTATTACTAGTCATAATCGGTTGCACTTGGATACTTGGCACCTGTGTATGTCTATGAAGTCACTGTGTAGATTTCAATGGTAATGTTTTAATTAGCATGATGTAAATATCCATACTTCCTCCTCAAACATAATACATTTTTTTAAATTTCTCAATTTTTTTTTTGTGTGTGTATATCACGCAGAACATCCCAAACCATCTCATTCGACTATATACACCCACTTCCCAGATGGCACCCTCCCATAGCCTCCCTCCCCCGACTAGAGCCCTTATATTCTGGTATCTCTGCTACTGTCTGCTGTGTTGTCAGCACACTAGTCAATCCCCAATACTTTCCCTTCTGGTGAATCCTGTCAGCGTCTCTAGAGGTCTTTGTTTTAGGAAGGTCAGCTGTTCCTCTTCTAGCAGCAATCAGTTGTCAATACTCCTTTCAATAAGATTAGGGTCTGCTGTTCATTTTCCCAGTTCTATGCTAGGTTACTATCTGGGAGTCCCTTTGGCCACCCTGGCCAACAACTCAAAAGAAGGTATCACCTGTCTGGCATTGTTGCTTGTTTTGTAGCCTTTAGCTATGCATATGGCCTCTTAAGAAATTATATTGACCCCTTTAATCTTTGGTTATACTTTCCGTTTGGATGTTTAAGGCCATACATTTGGCCCAGATGAACCAATTTATTTTTACTCTTAAGGCCATTTGAGGATCGGTTCCTCAGGGGTCACATGGGCTTGGGAGGAGCCCCTGGCTCCTTTCTTTTACCAGTTCCGCCTATGTGAAGGTCCTGCTCGACCATGGTTGGCTTTACTTGGAAGCATGGAGGAAATGATTCGTCTGTGTTGACACTCCTTTGTAGACTGGACACTGGTTCGAGTCCATCTGGTGGGGTCTCCCTGGCCTCCTTGATCAAAAGGACAGGTGACCCACCACAATTACAGAACATTTTGAGAGATGCTCATAGTCCACTAGAACTAGTCAACCTAGGAGGGCAAGGAGCAAAAAACTGTCCTTTATGTCCCTCTGACCAAATTAGTATAGGCCTCAAAGTATGTCTGTTAAACATC
>NW_008340915.1:968220-969200 GCF_000622305.1 Nannospalax galili | reverse complement strand
TAGGTTGTAGGAGTAATATGGTTCCCTCTGGTTTTTAAAACTAGCTAGGCATTATTTCTCTCTCTCATTTTCTCACCCCTCCATCATGGTTTTCCCACTTAAGGTGCCCCAATTTCTCCCCTTTCTCCATCAATAATACCCTTCTCCTATGGTCCTACCTCTCTTGAGTTCCTTCTTTCCCCTTATCCCCTAGGTTCCTTGTATACCCTTCCCTTTCCCTTCCCTTAAACTAACCAAATTTTTATCCATATCTCCCTTATTAACACCTGTTTCCTATGGTTCTACTCTTTAAGGTTCTTTCTTTTCCTTTACCTCCCTGTTTTCTTTCCATCATCCTGGTTGCTGTAGTTATGTCTACATACATACTCACTTATCAGGGTTTGGTTCTAGGATCCCCATATGAGGGAGAACATATGTCGATTTTTTTTCTGAGTCTGTTACTTCACTTAGTATAACAGTTTCTAATTCCATCCATTTACCTGCAAATTTCATGATTTCGTCTTTCTTTATTTCTTTATTATCCATTTGTCAACTGAGGAACACTTAGATTTCTTCCATCTCTTAGCTATTGTGAAAAGAGCAGCAACAAACGTGTCTCTGCAATAGGATGAGTTCTTTGGGTATATGCCTAGGAGTGGTGTAACTTGGTCAAATAGTAGGTTCATTTGTACTTTTTTATGAGTTCTCCGCACTGCTTTCCATAGGGGTTGAACAAGTTTGCAGCCCCACCCGCAGTGGAAGAGTGTTCCCCTTTCCCCACATCCTCTCCAACATTTGGTATAATTTGTTCTCTTGATGTTAGCCAGTCTGACTGTGGTAAGATGAAATCCTAAAGTGGTTTTAATTTGCATTTCCCTAATTATTAGTGATGTTGAACATCTTTTAAGATGCTTCATAGCCATCTTTACTTCTTCTTTTGAGAACTTTCTGTTCAACTCCTTAGCCCATCTTTTAATTGGTTTTTTTCTTGTCTTGATTCT
>NW_008340915.1:967197-967819 GCF_000622305.1 Nannospalax galili | reverse complement strand
CTCCAGTGAATAGTCTTGTGCCCTTTGTCAAATATCAGGTGGCTGAAATAGCATTTATTCATATTTGGGTCCTCAATTTTGATCCATTGATCTATGGGTCTATTTCTGTGCCAGTATCATGTTGTTTTTATGACTCTAGCTTTGTAATACAGCATAAATTCTGGTATAGTAATCCCCCTGGCATTGCTCTTAGTGATCAGAGTTGTTTTGGCTATCTGAGGTCTTTTATGCTTCCATATGAATCTTAGGATTTTTTTTCCAATTCTGTGAAAAATGTCATGGGAGTTTTGGTTGGCATTGCGTTGAATCTATAAAAGATTCTTGGTAGGAAGGTCATTTTCACAATATTAATTCTTCCAATCCATGAGCATGGGAGGTCCTTCCATCTTCTGATGTCTTCTTCAATCTCTTCAATGATTTAAAATTTTCATTGTAGAGCTCTTTAATATCTTTCGTCAGGTTTATTCTGAGATTTATTTATTTATTTTTTGTGCAGCTATTGTGAAGGTGTTTCCATGTGCTCTTTCTCTGATTGCTTGTTATTGGTATACAGAAAGGCTACAGACTTTTGTAGATTAATTTTGTAACCTGCCACTCTACTGAATGGGTTAATAATTTCCAG
>NW_008340915.1:946832-967163 GCF_000622305.1 Nannospalax galili | reverse complement strand
AAAGGGATAATTTGATCTCTTCTTTTCCAATTATTACTCCTTTAATTTCCTTCTCTTGTCTTATTGCTCTTTCAAGAGTTTCAAGCACTGTGTTAAAGAGAAGTGGAGATACTGGACAGCCTTGTCTGGTTCCTGAATTAAATGGGAATGTTTCCATTTTTTCTCCATTTAGAATGATGTTGGCTGTGGGTTTGTTATATATGGCTTTAATTATGTTGATGTATATTCCCTCCAGTCCAGTTCCCTCTAGGATTTTGAACATAAATCCATGTTGAATTTTGTCAAAGGCCTTCTCTGCATCTATTGAGATGACCATGTGGTTCTTGTCTTTGAGCCTGTTTATATGATCTATGATGTATATTGACTTACGTATATTGAACCATCCCTGCCTCTCAAGCCAACTTGATCATGGTGTATGATCTTTTTGATGTGTATCTGTATGCAGTTTGCAAGTATCTTGTTGAGAATTTTTGCAGCTATGTTCATTAAGGATATGGATCTATAGTTTTCTTTTTTGGTTGTGTCTTTACCTGGTTTTGGTATTAGAGTGATGCTGGCTTCATAGACGGAATTTGGAAGTTCTCCCTCCATTTCTATCTTTTTGAATAAATTAATTTATATTGGATGTAGATCTTCTTTAAATATCTCATAGAATTCTGCTGTAAATCTGTCTGGTCCTGGTGATTTTTTAGTCAGGACGTTTTGTATTACTGTTTCAATATCCTTATGTGTTATGGGCCTGTTTAAGCTGTTAATCTCTTCTTGGTTTAGTTTTGGTGGTTCCCATGCCTTTAGATGTCCGTCCGTTTCTTTGAGGTTTTCAAATTTAGTGGCATATAGGTTTTTAAAGTATTCCCTTATAATGTTCTGTATCTTTCTGGTGTCTGTTGTGATGTTTCCCCTTTCATCTCTGATTTTGTTGATTTGGAGGTGCTTTCTTTCTTTCTTTTGGTTAACTTGGCTAGTGGTTTGTCAATCTTGTTTATCTTTTCCAACTACGAGTCTTGGATTAGTTGATTCTTTGTATTGTTTTCTTTGTTTCAATTTTATTAATTTCTGCCCTGACTTTTGTTATTTCTTCTTGTCTGCTGGGTTTGGGTTTCGTTTGCTGTTTTTTTTCCGTGTGTTAAGTTGCAACATTAAGTCATTTATTTGTGTTCTTTCAGATTTTTTGATGTAGGCTCTTAGAGCTATAAACTTCCCTCTAAGGACCACTTTCAGTGTGTCCCAGAGTTTTTGTCGTGTTGTATTGTCCTTTTCATTTAATTCCAGGAATACTTTTATTTCTTTCTTAATTTCTCTTTTGACCCATTCATCATTCAGGAGTGTGTTGTTTAATCTCCATGTGTTCATGTGGTGATTAGGCTTCTTCAGGTGTTGATTGTAAGCTTTATTGCATTGCGGTCTGATAGAATGCATGGAATTATTTCAATCTTTTTGCATTTGTTCAGGTTTGTTTTGTATCCCAGTATATGGTTGATTTTGGAGAAGGTTCCATTGGGGTGCTGAGTAGAAAGTATGTCCTTTGGTGCTTGGGTGGAATACTCGGTAGATGTCTGTTAAGTGCATTTGATATATGGTATTGTTTAATTCAGATGTCTCTCTGTTAACTCTCTGCCCTGATGACCTATCTAATGGAGACTGGGGTATTGCACTCCCCTACTATTAATGAGTTGGGATTAATCTCACTTAAAGTCCTGTAGCATTGTTTTTATGAAGTACGGTGCACCAGAGTTTGGTGAATATATGTTCATGATTATAATATCTTCTTGATTTATTGTTCCTTTGATCAGAATGAAGTGGCCCTCTTTGTCTCTTCTGATTAGTTTTAAAGTCTATTTTGTCAGATATTAGAATTTCTCCACCACCTTTTTTCTTAGTACCATTTGCTTGGTATATTTTTTTCCATCCTTTCACTTTGAGATAGTGTCTGTCCTTGGAAGTGAGATGGGTTTCTTGCAGACAACAAAAAGATGGTTTTGTTTTTTAACCCATTCACCTAGTTTTTGACTGGGGAGTTCAGTCCGTTAATGTTTAGTTATTAATGAAAGATGAGTATTGGATCTTGCTATTTTTATTTCTATTCACATTTGTGATGAAGCTTTACTTTTCCACAGTTATACATTCATTGGATTTCTTTCCGCAACCCCTTGGGTATAGTCATTCCTTTCTTCAGCTCTTTGTATTGCTTCCAGAACTCTCTAAAGGGCTGGTTTTGTGGACATGAATTCCTTCAACCTATTTTTGTCATGGAAGATTTTTCTTTCCCCTTTGGCTATAATAGACATTTGGCTGGGTATCGTAGTCTGTGTTGACATCTGTGGTCATTTAAAACTGGGAATACTTTGGTCCAGGCTCTTCTGTCTTTCAGAGTTTGCACTGAAAAGTCAGCTGTGATCCTAATGGGTTTTCCTTAATATGTGACTTGCTGTTTCTCTTTTCTCAGTATTGTCTCTTTCTTTTGTACGTTTAGTGTTTTTACTATGATGTGCCATGGAGAGTTTCTTTTCTGGTCCTGTCTGTTTGGTGTTCTATGTGCTTCTTGTATTTGTATGGGCATGTCTTTGTTTAATTTTGGGAAATTTTCTTCCATGATTTTGTTGAAGATCTGGTCCATGCCTTTATCTTGGGATTCTTCTCCTTCCTGTATGCCTATGATTCATAAGTTTGGTCTTTTTATGGTGTCACACAATTCCTGCATATTCCATTCTTGTGATTTCTTAAATTTTTCGTAGTCTTTGCTTTGGTGGTCTAGTTTGTCCAGTTTATCTTCCAGTCTTGATAGATACTCTGTTTTCTATTTCATTCATCCTATTGTTGAGGCTTTCTCCTGTCGTTTCTAATTGGCTTGCTGAGTGTTTCACTTCCTTCTTCATTTCATCCTGAGTATTCTTCAGTATTTCTCACTCTTTGCTGAATTCATTCAGAAGTTTATCCCTATCTACCTTCAGTTCTTTGAGTTCTTTGTGTGTTCTTTAAATTCACTGAACTTTTTTTTATCATGTTTATAATTGTTCTTTTGAGTTCCATATCTTGCATTATCTCTAGGGGGTTCTCATTGGACTCCTCTAGAGGACTATTGGTATTTGGTGGGGATATGTTATTTTGGTTTTTCATATTAATTTTTCTGTGTGATTTTTGACATGTGAATTTCTTTTGTAGTTTCTGATTCGTATGTGAGACTCAAGCCTTCAATTTAGGTCTGCTTCTTTTTGTAAATTTTATGTGTCTTTGTGGTTTACTTTTTGGCCATGAAAGGCTGGTTCCTCTAAGCTTCCAGTTCTCTCTTTTGAGTTTATATTGTTGTGGCCAGATTGGTTTTGTCTTCAAGAGTTCCCCCAGAGGCCAGTGTCAGCTGAGTGTCAGATGCTCTAAAGCTTTCTGCTAAGGTCTGGATCCCTCCAGGAAAGATTTTGGCCTCAGGCATTTGGGGGTTGGACTAGCCTGAGAGCTGGGCCCAGGAAAGATGCTGGTCTAGGGCAGCTGGTGGCCGTCCCACCCAGAGATGCAAAGGAAGCTAGTGGCGGGGGGCGGCCTGCGTGGCCCCAGTGCCCTCTGGGGACTGCACTGAGGAGCTGGCTTGGCCTGGATGCAAAGGACCAGGAAGAGGAAAGGTCAGCCCCTCTAGCCAGGATACAGGCTGGTGGGTTGTATAGACCCAGGGAGGCAGAGGGAGGTGAGGGCGGGGCCAGGCCCAGAAGCAGTGCTCCTGGGGACCTGAGAAGGAACTGAGTTGCTCTGGATGCACAGGATCAGGAAGACGCAGTGGTGGTTCCCCAGGTATTTGGGGCGCCAAGACAAGGAAAGGGACAGGACCCAGGCTAGGAGGAGAGACCTGCGGTGGAGATGGGAGGGTGAGTGAGGCTGGGGGAGTCAAGGCGTGGAGGGCCCAATCCATTTACAGGGGAAAAAGAAGCCTGCGGGTTGGAGAGAGGCCTATGGGTCCTGGCAGCCCAGGGAAGCAGAGGCGCATCTATACATTTTATATTGATTATTTTTAACTGAAAAATTAAGAGTAGAGAGTGGCTTATTTCATCTTGTTATGGTACAAATGTTAACAGTAGTTTTCTACATCTGTTACTGTAGTAATATTGCCCCCCCCCCATGAACTAGCAGGCATGTTCTAGGATGCCATGGTGCATGCCTTTAATCCCAGCACTTGGCAGGCAGAGGGAGGCGGATCTCTGTGAGTTTCAAGGCCAGCCTGGCCTATATAGAGAGCTCCAGGACAGCTGGGGCTACAGGGAGACCCTGTCTCAAAAAGACTGAAAAAAAAAAAAAAAGAAAGTTGAACTCATTAATGATCTTGACCATGAATGTGTTGTCAAAAGCAACGGGGGCGGGGGGGAGTGGGGAGCGCTAAAGAGAGAGAGAGCGGGCTACTTATGTATTTGGTAGCTCTAAAGGGAAAAGTAGACTGTTTGGGATGTGTGCTCTGGGTTTCAAGCACTGTGCTGGCTGTCCTTATATATAATTTCTCTTTTAAGTGTTATCTCACATCTTCAAAGGAATTTAATATTATTCTTGATCCTTATTTTAGAAATGGGATAACTGAGGTTCAGATTGCTTACACAAATTTATCACAGTTACACTAATAATAAATGGAAGATCTGGGATCAGACTCCAATCTTGCTGATTCTTTACACTGCACCGTGATCATTTCAATGAGACCATTTGTTTCCATTTTTCCCCCAAGGTATTGATTTCCTATTTATGTTTATTAAGATGGCTATATTCCTTATTAGTGGCAGCAAATCTTAGTTGGAAAGAATCAAGGAATAAATAAATTTAGAAGCTAATTTCTCCAAAGTAAATGAATTCTAAAGGAAGCGACTAGCCTATGAGCACTAAGTTGCTGTCATACCACAGTTGTTAGGTGGCTTTGGGGTTTGTTGCCAGTCATCTGGGAGAACCTGTCAAGACAGTCTCCTCATTGCTAAAAACAGGAAACGTGGCTGCAACCTTCTTCCCTCTTCTTTTGCTGTACATTCTACTTGAAATACCATTGTCAGTTTCCCTTTCATTCTGACCATCCATCATCATTCACCGTTTTCTCTGGTGCCCATCACCTGGCCTTGCCAGCCGAGATTAGACTGTAAGCATAATGAATGAAGGCGAGAGCTGTCCCTGCCTGGTCAGCCCTCTTCTCAGATTTGAGCAGCTTGTTCCGTAACATTCCTGACAGCAGCTCCCAGGCTACTTAACTGAGTGGAAAAGTGTGTGAGGAGAGCTGAGTTCTATTTCTCACCCAGCATACTGAAGTGCTAGGTGGAGTCCATTTACAATCCATTTTGATGATAGAGGCTCACAGACTTTGTGGTTGTTGACCAGGGTCTTTTCTTTTGAATCTGGCAGCTTTATTTTAAATTTTCCCACTTGGTTGATGTTTTTATTGGTAATACAATACCTTTGTCAATTTTGTGCTATTACAACAAAATATCACAGACTGCATTGTCTGTAATGAACAAAAATTCAAATTCAATGGTGTATAAATCTGGAGAATTGGAAGATGAAATTTAGGGAAAGGTGACATTTTCCTGAAATACCCCATGGTGGCTGCACAAAGGGGTTCAAACTTTTATGATCAGTTGAGTCCTGGGATATTTAACTACATCCATTCATGGCCATCATCATGGCAAAAGTCACAGCTTCCAACACTACCGAATTGGAGATTAAGATTCCAACATATGGTTTTGGGAGATGCAGTTGCACAGTGGTATTTAGTACCTAGATTTAGTCATCTAGTCTATGAAGAGGAAATCACATCAGGTGCAGTGAGGGTGGCACTTGCGGTTGGAGCTGAAAGAGTGTGTGTGGTTATTGCAGATAGAATTCTGGTTAACAATTAAAATAGACAAAGGAGCATCTTTTTTCATGTTTTTTTTACCCAGACTATCATGTAGTATAACCACACTGTGAGTCACTAATCCTCTTTCTTATTTCCAGGGCTTTAGAGCAGTGGAAGTATTGCTGAGTTTAGACCCTTATTCACTGTTGCTATTTCTTTGTTTTCACAGCAATGCCTTTCTCTCTCACTGACTTTTCTAGTGGCTTCTATGCTTCATTTTTGGTATTGTTTCCATTTGTCTTTATTCCTTCTATCATTTCCATAAATATTTTAAAATTTTATTTATTATTTTTATTTTATGTGTATGCATATATTGCCTGCATATAAGTAAGTGCACCCATGTTGTGCAATGCCCGCAGAGGTCAGAAGAGGCTGTTGGATCCCCTGGGACTGGAGTTACGGACAGTTGTTAGGTGCCATGTGGGTGCTGGGATTCAAACCCGGGTCTTCTGCAAGAACAACCAGTGTTCTTAACCGCTGAGCCACCTCTCCAGCCCTGGCCATAAATATTTATTAAGCATACCTACTGCCTAAGGCTTTAGAGAGATAGAACAAGTTGTTTATACTTTCGAGGTTTTTACAATTTACAATAGTTTTCATATATATTCTCTTATCTAACTCTAGTGACATCTTGCTCAGTTAGAGCTCCGTTCATCTAGCAGATGCATGTTTGTTTAACTACTTTTCATTTTGAATAGGAAAAAGTTACATAACCATTAACAAAACCATGTAACAATAGCAAAAGTCATCCATGTTAAGGTTTATATGGGTTGTTGTTATTTATATAAAGTTACTTTAATAGAATTATGAACTTCAGGAGAGGGAATTTGACTGTTTTAAGCTAGACATGGGTTCTAAAGAAATGGTTTAAGAAGATGAGAGCCCAGTGTGGCTAAGAAATACAGGAGACCATGCATACCATGCACACAACATGTGTGAAGAACTACCTTGACTGCAGCTAGGTCGATCAGGTCTAAATTCAGTTATTGTGCCCCTAAAATCATAGCACTTCAGGATGTTTAGAAATTATTGAAAGTCATCTATTTCAACTCATGTATCACTTGAAAATAATGCTCATATTGAGTGGAATAGTGTGTTGTTTTTGTATCTGTCTCATAGAAAGTGTTTTATGCTGTTCCTAGAGTGCAGAATATAACCTGATTTCCCCAGTACACATCGATCTTGGTGATTCCTCTGTGATTAGATGTTATGATCTTGGAAGGAAAACTGTTGATAACAAAGATGTATCTATTCTTAGTTTCTTTTTTTCTGTTTGCAACCATACAATATGATCTTTATTAAAAGAGTAGTGTTTCTGTTAGTCTTTTCTAGATCTATCTGCCTACCTACCTACATCCTTACTTACTGTGATGCTGTGTATTCATTGAACCCAAGGCTTTGCTCATGCAAAGCACTTCCTCTACCACTGAGTTACACTTCCAGCCGTTGTGTTATTCTTGATGCTTTCATTTACACTGCAATAATTGGTAAGAATTGGTAAGCTGGAGCTGTGGTCCCCTCTTGTGAGCTGGAGATGTGAAACTTCCCTTGGAGCTGGAGCAGTGGCCTCCTTGAATCATGATTTGTCATCCTGCCCCACCACCCAACTGGAGCTATGGTGGTCCCATCCTGGGAGTTGGAGCAGTGTTACCCCACCCCCCACGCCCGCCACCATCATCTTGAGCTGTGGTGCTCTCCTGTAAGCTGGAGTTGTGGTCTCCTCCTGTAGCAGGAACTCTGGTCCCTCACATGAACCTGAAACTTTGGACCACTACTGTGAACCACAATTTCACATTCCTCTGGTAGTAGACTGATGGTGGAGAAGAGTAGAGCATAGAGGACTTCCTGATGTTGGGCAGCAGTTTCAGTCTTCTCTGAGTGACTACCTTCCCCACAGTTCCCTCTCCTGAAGTCCCAAATTGAGGCTGTACATAGCAGAGACTTTGCTTCTTATGCTGGGGACAGGGGAGGCCTCTGTTATTTGCTGATTCTTATCTTGGGAGGACTGATTATCTGGAAAGGACATCCTACCTCCCCTCAGGGCCAGCCATGGTCCTCACTCCATACATGGTCCTGGGTATCCAGGCCTTGATACTGGACTTCTGCCATTTCTAGGCACAAAGAGATTTTCTATTGTCTTTTATTGCTCTGCAGCCCCAGTATGCCTTCAGCTATGCCCTAACTGAACTTGTAGAGATAAAAATCACAATCTGGGATGTTAAAAACAAAACAAAAAACAAAAAAAAAAAGAAGAGATAGAAAGTACTGTAATTACTGTCCTTATATAATTCTCAAACTACAAATATAGTTATACCTTAGAATATCAATTTGCACTTATGTATGTCTACTATAATTTTTCAGTATTTTTTACTGGCAAAACTGTACTACCAAACTTCACCAATAATGTAAAATTTTATCACTGTTCCTATAATGTGAGTATGCCACTCAATCCCTTTCCAAATTCTCCACCTAAAAGATTCTGTCAATGTAATCATGTTACTTCTTAAAGATAGGAGTGCTAATAAAATCTTTTTAAAGTAAAAAAAAATAATAATTGTGAAAATTAGTCAGATGTTAATATCTCTGGAGCAGAAAATGGTGTTACAATAAGGATTTTTTAGGATGCGAAGAAACAGGTCACAATTTTTAATTAAGAGCTGTATATGCCATTGTATTTTTATTATATTTTAGATTTATGTTCTGATGAGTTGATAGAAACAACTGGTCCAAATGGTATCTGTCTAGACTCTGTTGCCTCTGGGATGTGCTAATGATCCAGGATATAGATTTCTGAAGCTTCACATGGTTTTATCAGTCAATCTCCAAGATGCCTCAGAGACCACTAAGAGAGATAATAAATCAAGTGAGATTTGGTTGTGTCTGATAACATACAAAGAACTATAATCAGAAAGAAAATATTTAACATGAAGAAAATATGTAAGTGTAGATAGTTAGGGTTTTGAAGAGATCCACTAAATAGCAATTCTGAAACACGAGGTAGATGAAAAGTGGAGCACTGCTTTAACACTGAAAATAGTGAGACTGAATGTTAGATCCTATCTTAAGTGTCTAATGGGCTTACTAACTGAATATCGAAGTTATACAGATTTATTCCCCATTAATAGAAAGTGTTAGATCCCTTCTTTCCTTTTTGTGACAAGCTAGGTCCATTGTAGATCAACTTTCCTCCTACCTCTGTATACTGGGGATTGAATCCAGGGCCTTGCACATGTTCAGTAAGGGATCTACCCTTGAGCTATACCCTCAACTTTATTAACTTAATCTGAGCAACATTTACCATCTATAGATATCTTGGTTTCCAGAATGGAATACAGGATTTCCTAAGCCATACATGCCCTACTTTTTCTTCTCAATTTTTGCCAGTCAAAGGAATTTCCTTCTCTTGGAATAGATAAAACTAGAGTAAGTAGTTAGGGACTGTAGTAACTGAATTTTATTTTAATGGGGGTGGGGGACACGAGGGGCTGGTGATGGCAGAAGCATTTCTTCCAACATCCAAAATTACATTGAGCTTTCTATATTCTAAACTCTCTGCAGTTAAGATTTTTCTTAAAATTGTGCAAAATAGTGATGATGAATTGTTATTGCCGCAGCATGTGTGAGCTTGATGATTACTTCCTGGACTGTGACCCTTTGATATTTCCCTTAATTACCAATTAAGGCCCGTTTATGGAAGGAATATAAGTCCTAGTTGGCATTGGGAAACCTGATTAAGCCTTCTGATAGCACCAATTTTAAACTTTTCAGAACAGGCACCAGCAGCTTGAAATAAAATACTGGATGCAACATGGAATATTCCTTTAAGACAGTTACAGTCTTGGTGACCCAGAATGATATTATTTAGAAACCAGTGACAACTCTGAATCAGTCATTTGCAAGAGCTGGACTGTGAATATTATGTAATTTTAAGAATGCCTCGATGAATTTATTTTTCTTATATTTCCTTTTTGAATGTGCTTGAGAGATTTATGGAAAACGTCCTTATTTACATAGCCAGAGAAGCTTTGTAATAAGATAAAGCGAAGAGTTTAAGAAAACATATATTTTCATAGAATTCTTTCATGAACTAGTACATAAAATAATATGTCTTACAATCAATGACATTTTTAATTTGGTGACAATGGGGTCATTTGGGTTTATATGGTCCACTCCCATATTCTAAACTCTCTGCAGAATGTCACTTCTTCCCTGTCCTAAAAGTTCTATGTGCTTTACTTTACATAACTAGACACTGGTCTACAGATCAAAGTTTTAACCTTAACTGAGTTATAACCTTGAACTGTTGCTTTAGTATTGGTTCCTCCTAGGCTTGCTTTTTTCTCATTGCTGAGTGATTACTTCATAGATTATTAAAGAGAAAGACTGGATCATGCCATTTAAAATAACTGTGAATAGTGAGGGTAACTTCAAAGGTGGCCTTTTGACAATATAACACTTGTGTAGAGAGGCTTAATTTGTTTATTTTGTAAAACTTCTAATGAGCTAAATTTCTCTTTCTTTTTTTCCCTGAAAGGAGGTCCTGATGACAACTTAATTGAAGGTGGCGGAACGAAATTTGTCTGCAAACCTGGAGCCAGAAATATCACTGTCATATTCCATCCATTACTAAGGTAAGTCAACCCCTATGATGTACTCACTGAAGATCAGTTTTCTCATTATTTATGCTGATGTGCTGAATGCCAGTAGTTCAGTCAGCATAAAGTCATTAAGAAAAAAAAAAGGAAACTTGTTTCATTTTGTAGGGTTTCACAGTGAAAGTTAATCAATAGAACAGATAATGTCAGCCTAAGTAGCTGCTTGTTCTCAGGAGTAATAGCTCATAAACACCTTGGTTTAGTTTCATTTTCTTTCTTTTTCCCTCTCTAGTCCTGCTTATCCTATTCTCTCCCCCATCCCCCCATATACACAGCTTCTCCTTTCTTCAAACTATCTTAGTTGGCAAGCCGAGACTCATTGGAGAAATCAAGCCTGCCACCTGTTTTCATACATATGGTTTTACTGACCACAGTCTTGCTCATGTGTTTATGTATGACCTGTATCTGCCTCTGTGTTATCACCACAGAGCTGAATCGTTGCATCATAACCCAGCTGGCCCACAAAGCCTAAAATATTTACTATATGTCTCTGCACAGGAACAGCCATCATCGACCCATTGTCTATATCACTTAAACTAATGACTACTCCTTATCATTTGAGAATTAAGTCCCTGAACAAATATAATTTTAAAAACCTGAAAATGTTTTAAAAATCAAATGTATGCCTTTACTTCTTGAAAGATACTTTGATGGTGGTGAGAGTAAAATAAAATGTTACACTCTTCAGTTTATTATTATTTTGTGCTTGTCGGAAAAAGAAAAATTCATGATGCTTCCATAAAAAAAGTTTCTAAGTCCTAAATATCTTTATCCAAGTACTTTCTACAAGGAGGTGAAAGGACAGTTGCTCAATGGTTACAAACTTTGTTTTGCAATTAATAATTTCTACGTATCTGCTACATAACACTGTGTATGCAGTAGTTAATACTACTGTGTATAAACTTATAGAAGATAAGATGGTATATCAAATTCTGTGGTTCTGGTTCTTTAAATTTGTTTTAAAAATACATAAGGAACAAAAATTTTACATATTTACAGGATAACATGTCTTGATAAATGTAAGTATCCTGTGTGCCATCAGGTTAAATACCTCAGTCATTTATCATTTTTGTGGTAAAATTCTCAAATCCCGCTTTTTGAAGTATATGGTACATTATTGTTATCTTCTCACCCTGCTGTGCAACACTGTTTCAGTACTTCATCCTCCTACCAACTTTAAGTTGCTACTCCTTGCTCAACTTTTGTGCATCCTTCCTTCCTATCTTGTCTTCTTCTAGAAGAGAAGCTCTTCCACATGAGTAAAACTGTGGAATTTGATCCATGTTGTCACAGCTGACAGGAATTCATCATTTAAAGACTGATAAGCAATCCTGTGTGTGTGTGTGTGTGTGTGTGTGTGTGTGTGTGTGTGTGTGTGTAGGACACTGGACACTGAGTTATTTGCATTTGGGGGTATATAACCAGAATTGGAATTGCTGCATCATATGATAGTTCTGTTCTCAATTTTCTTGAGTATTTCCAGACTGTTTTCCATAATAGCTGTATTAATTGACATTTCAAACAATGTGCTGATAGTAGTTAACACTATTTTTAAAATTTTTATTTATTTTTATTTTATGTGTATAAGTGTAGTGCCTGCATGTAGGTAAGTGCACCCATGTCGTGCAATGCCTGCGGAGGACAAAAGAGGCCACTGGATCCCCAACTGGAATTTCAGACAATTAGTAGCTGCCATGTGGGTGCTGGGATTCCAACTTGGGTCTTCTGCAAGAACAACTAGTGTTCTTAACCGCTGAGCCCTCTCTCCAGCCCAATAATTAACACTATTTTATAATATACTTAAAAAAGGTTTATATGGGAAATTTAATATATCTTCACCATATTTTATAAAAGGAACTTTTGTATTCAGATAGCTAATATAATATCAATTTTCTCTGTAATGAACCATTATAAATTTGGCTGTATTTTTATATGACGGATAAGAAACTTATAGATTCACTAAAAGGTATATCTCAGAATAACATAATATCTGTCTAAGATAAATTCAAGTAAATTTACTTAATTTAAGAATTACAGGATTAAGAAAAATAAGAATATTCTCTTAGTTGATACTATGTATATCATATGTAATAGGTAAATTATAACATAAAACTTCTGTATTAAGTGGTACTTTTCATATCAGTGACTATAGTAATTAGTTTAGTATGTGTTCTCTTCTGCGATCATAATTGATTTTTATTTAGTGTTGTTAATTGTTGATAAAATGGGAAAATGCTTGAATCATTATAGGCACCTTCTAAGCTGGATTTAACACTGACTTCCTGCTATATTAACCTGTAGCTTCAGCAGATGGAGTCCTTATGTGTACATCACTTCACGCTTGGAAGGAATTCTGTGGCGGCTACTAAGTACTGTTGACAGTGGCTACTTATCGAGAGATTTCTTTTTTCTTAGCAAGTTTTTTCAAATATAAAGTATGGAGAAAAATGTATCTCAGTTCCTTTTCATACCCAACCTGTGTTTCTTATAGAAGACAGGTAGAGTTTCATGTATTATGAAGTTCTTGATGTTTTTAGTGTAATATTCCCGCTGCTTTGTTAGAGTTGTTTTAAGGCATGATAGGCTCTTCTTCCTCTAACTTATTTTGTCTATACTTTAATTCAGAATTTTAATTTATTATTGATAAGAACTAGATAAGGTTTGTCACATGGTATATTTCATCATTAATTCTTCCTCTGTGTATCACTTAATACAAATAATGAGAATACATAGTTTGCGAGGTAAGTTAATTCTTTGATAAACAAACATGTGACAATTATGGACTGTACATTAGCTCTTGACTGACATTCAAATCTTGCTCCGTAAATGCCTTATTGAGTTTCAGTTGAAATCTCATAATGGGCTTGAGAAACTTGAAGTGACTAAAGTTTTTTCTTATTTTTTACTTTTTTATTTTAGTTTTTGTTCTCTAATATTTCCTGAGTGCCTATTATTTCCTTTTAAGTTTCTAAACTGAATTTTAAAAAATATTTTATTTTATGTGTATGAGTGTATTGCCTGCATGTATGTAAGTGCACCTGTTTCATGCAGTGCCCACAGAGGTCAGAAGAGGATGTTGAATCCCCTAGAACTTAAGTTACAGACAGTTTTAGCCACCAGTGGGACTCACTGAACCTGGGTCCTCTGCAAAAGCAGCCAGTGCTCTTACCCTCTAAGTCCTCTTTCCAGCCCCTATAAACTTAATTTTGTAATTACAAGAATCAACATATATATAGTGTATTCCCACACATCAATTTTCATTATGCGTTACCTCTTTAACTACTAGTAATTATATTAATAGACTAGTCAAACATATGTTATTATTTTAAAGGCACTGTCACAAAATGATACAGGCAGTATAGAAGAATAGATGCCAAAAAAGCAGAAGACTTGAAGTTTAAAATGAAATCCAAGGTATCTTTCAAGTTTAGGCTCTTTTTCTTTAGTTTCTTTAACCAATTATTTATTGGACTCTGACTCCATGGGAAGGCTTCAGGAAACAAGACAAGACATCCTATCTCCAAGGTGCTCACTTACAGGGTTGCAAGTTTTGCATAGGTGTCAGAAGTTAACAGGTCTTGACACAATAGTGACTGGAAAGGATGCGAATCAATGGGATCTTTTAGACCTTATGTGGGAGTTGAAATCCACAGTGCCTCTCTGGAAGCCAGTTTGACATTTCCGTTAATTCTCATATCTTATTTCCCATTAGTCATCTCCTCCTTCTGCTATTCTTGAATGTTTTTCTCCTTAGATCAAATGACTCATATTCTTGTTTCATTCCAAACTCTTTTGCTAATTGATTATGACAGTTGTTTTTATTTATAACTTACATCATGATTAAGAAGTTCTGAAGTAACTTTCCACACTTTGACTTTTATCATGAGTTAACAATTTAATGACTAATGGTTATATTAATCTACTATTTGAGCATATCTCATTGCTTCCTTGTTAGTTTTTACTAAGCTTAAATATTTTCCTCACTAGAAGGGAGAGACACTTTCCTTTGCTGGTTTTCTGATCTGTCTTGCTTCACTGGTACTCCGTGTTCCTGAAAGTTTGCATATAGCTTTGTACACTTCCTTTTACGAAGAAAGCACTTTTCATGATTTTCATTCAGCTACCTGTGCACTCTATACAGCCTGGAGGATTGTCTATATTGGAAACTCTGAATTACCCTTCTGAGAACACTGCAGAGCAGATTCCTGTTATATTATTTGATATATTCCCAGCAGTCCCATGTGCTATCCTCTCATAAAATTATCCTGCAAGGTCTTCTCTTCTGGCAACCTTACAGACTTAGTTTTGTACTCTCCTCGTAACCAAGACAGCCTTGTCACTAGGAAATCACATGGGATGATGGCAGCAAATTGACTGGCTTCCAATTTGTTCACCCCATTAACTCTGCTGGCCCTTTTATCTGTATGTTTAATAGCTTCCTTACTGTTTGTCTTCTGGTCAATCTTGTGACTCAAAAAGATGGACTATGGTATCTTCTTGCTTGCTTTACTCTTAGCCTACCAAGACACTGTGAGCACTTAAATCCTCAGTGAACACTTATAATGATGAGAGGTCACTTTGTCAATTTTTCTGCCTGAATCTAAATGATGAAAAACATACTGAAATAATTTTTTACATTGACTAAAACACTGAGTTTTAATTTTCCTTGTATGTAAGCAAAGGGTTGGTCTGGATGTTGAGTTCTGCATTTTAATTTTTATGATTCTGTTATGAGAAATGTCTTTATATAGAGAGAATTCAAAGGTCTAACTTTTTAAAAGTTCAAATGACAAGTGGGTTTTACGGTGTGTTTTTCTTTTACTTCTTTCCTTCAACTAGCTACCTGACTCTTGGGGGTCACGAGCCCTTTCATAGAGAAGGTAGGCTATAAGACCACTGAAAACAGCTGCTTACAGTCTTGTGACTTGGTAGAGGCAAGCAGCTGGTAGCAGAGGAATGGTGAGGGCATGTATAGCTGCAGAAATGTTACCCTTGCACACTAGTGAATGTGACTTGATTATGAAGTACCTGCACTATGAACATTTTCACTGTTGTCAATCATATTGTTTTAAGGGCAGGTAGCAACTGAAATCGTCCTCCATGGAACAAAAAGCATTTATTGGTAAACAAAGAGTACACTGACATCCAGGTTAGTTGAGGAGCTGAAACTTTATTGGCAACTTGAGCTTTTCTTTATAACAGTATTTTTTTCTGATTGGCCATGTGCCCTTCATAAGGGAGACAATATTTAACACAAAAGTATCTGTAACTGTATTGTCTACTATATAGAAAAGAATAATTTCTAGATACGGCTCTTACCAAATAAAGAAACTGTCAATTTGCTAGAATAATCTTCTCTCAGCTCTTCATACCTATGACAGTTAAGGGGGCTGGGCATGAGAAGGACAGCCAGTAAATGAAACCAAACCCAGAAAAATGAAAGATGCCAGAAGCAAATATGCATTAACATAGTGACTCATGTTTCTGAAAATGACATTCACAAGTACATGGCAGTCATGATTAGCTTTTATTTTATACTTGTTTGTTTGATTACAGTACTTATCACATCATGTTAATACTACTAGAAAGAAGACATAAAATTCCCTGTTACACTTTTAAAAATTGACCAGCCTACCCAACAAATTTATCGAGCACTTACTTTTTGCTTAGTCTTTGTGTAGTGCTTAGCAAATCTCTGCTTTTCTGGCTTTTAGTGAAAAACTCAGACAATACTGAGTGAACGCATTTACACAGAGAAAACAGTATCAGGTAGTGCCAGTTACGAAGAACAGCTGAGAAGAGGTAGGGATTTGATAGTGACTAGACACTACTTTATCGAGTCTGAACTGGAAAGGGTTTTCTGGAATGAAAACAGAGTACTTGATCAGGACTGATAATGTAACTAGAGGAGAAGCCATCTGAACACATGGGATAAAATGTCCTGGCCAGAGGACATGGCAGGCAGAAGGAGGGAAATGTATGTTCAAAGAACCGTGAAAAGTCGGTTGGGGTTTGGGTGTGTTCCACAGGGGTGCATGTTGAAGGATGAGTATGCATTGGGAACTTGTGCTCGGGGTGGTTAGGATAATAATGGTTTCCTTTTGCTTGAATGAGGAGGGGATTATATTTACTTATGAACACTTTGGAGCTGCATTTGAAATCTCAAAGGTTTAGCAAGTATATAGAAAGTCTGATAATACTGGCATTGAGGGAAAATTGTTGGATAAGATTGAGTACTGGATTTGAAGGATAGAAGTATTCCCACTATAAGAGCTAAGTCAGTGTAACTACTCTGTGTAGTGTAGTGAAAATCATTTATCCCTCCCAGCAATGATATATCTAGAAATGGAATATGTAATGTGATGTAGTTCATTTTGACAGTATCATCCAGTGATATTGGGCAAATGTTGTGGTACAATGATTCTGCCAGAGTGTCATTAAGGACTTATCCTGGATGTGTTTTCAGATATATGAGTGTCTTCAAAAGAATACTTGGAGCTGAACTATAAATTGCTGTTTTCTACTAAAGAAACGAATAGTCTGGTAGGCTGCACTGCAGAAGGCTTGGCTTGTTTTTGCTTTTTGTGATAAGATTTACCTACATATCCTTCAAAGTTCTTTATAGGCAATAACTCTGCCATAATCATTTAAATCCTGAATCACAGTCTAAACCCAGTCTATTACCAAAGGTCTGTTTGGGGGGATGGGGAAGGGGAGTGGCAGAGGGTGAGGGGGGTGGGGGGTTCCTTCTAAGATTATAAAACCTTCTTAATGGAAACACTGCTTTAAAATCTCTTTTCAGCTTCTTTTATTTTTCATTCCTGTTGTGGTTCCCCTTTTTACTTAGAAAGTATGTGGTTACTCCTTGATTATTTCTTAATACTAGATGCATGTGAGTGTATGCTTGTTCATGTGGTTTGTTTTAAAAGGGAAAGGTGCTTTGAATATTTAGATTAAGCATAAATGCCAAGCTATAATTATATTTATAATTCTTCCACATATCTTTTCCCAATATTTTTTATCTTTGAGAAATGCAGAAAAGTTGTTGTAGCTATGACAGTTTGATGTGTGCATTGATATTTGGCAGCATATTATTCTGAGCATTCATAGATATGCAGTATTTTTATACAGACACGTTTGTTCTTAATGAGCTAAAGCTTATATAGACATTTTGAAAGATGTTGGTGATTAGACAGTCCAGCAGATAACATTGTGGATCATTCATTATTCATGCATGGGAGGCAATGTGACCACCTTCTTGCATTTTTATGAAATATAATAGTTTTCTTCCTATCCTCAGAATTATGAAAAATATTCCTCCTTTTCAAATTGTATAACCTCCAAGGCCTGTGATGCACAGAGTATTGGTTTATTTAGATTCTAGACCCTACATTTGTATAAATGCTTTCAGATTTACATTATAAATGTTAACTGCTTTTGATCTTCAATCCAATTTTTGGAGATTAAATAATTTTTTCATTCTAAGTTTTTCTTTACTTTTCTAACTTCAAAATGTGTTACATGATGTATGACTTCACATTGGTTGCAGCTACTATGTATCTGAGTGAAATGGGAGTTAGTCAGCACTCTGACCCAGCTGTGTGTATACATTCCAACAGTGTTGAAAGAACTAATTCTTGTAGTCTACTTACAAAAAAGGCACAAATCATTCTTTATTGGTGTTTTTTTGGTTTTTTGAGACAGAGTCTCTCTGTATCCACAGCTGGCCTGGAACTTACTACATGGAACACAGTGGCCTCAAGCTAACAGAGATCATCCTGCCTCTGCCTTTCTAGTGCTGAGATTAAAAGTATGCGCTACCATGCCTGGCTTTAATTGGAAATTATAAGAAAAAGTGCAAGAGTTAGTAAAGAACTGAAGATTTGATTAAATGTTAGAAATGTGACTCTGTAAAATGCGACTTGATGTTAAATACTGAAAATTTTCTATGACAAGTTCATAGAGGTAGGAGAGCTTTCCTTGGAAGGCAATATCCACCCTGGAGACACTTCACCAGTAGCCGAGTTCAAGTCTACTTTCCTTGATCTGTGACTGTCTTTCTGATACATGATTCTGCTCTGTACTCTGGATAGATTTATTTTTTTCCAGTCTGTGCATTTGTTTAAATAGTTCATGTTGATACTACTGGTGGTCACTGGCAGAACTGGAGTTCTGCTTGTCTTCATCACTGTAGCATTATTTTCTTCCCATAGTGGGATAAAAGGGAAATCTAGGTCATGACTGCACCTGGAGCAGTTATTAGAGAAATCCACTCCTACCCTCCTTCTCTTGGTTAATTCTATTCCTCACTACTCTCCCCTATATTTTTTTTTCTGCCCTAGTTTTGTATTTTCCTGTTTCTGTTTTGCTTCAGCACTGCACTGATTCATGTAACTGTATTCTTTCTGTGACCCTTGAACTGCCTTTCTTCCAGTGTAAAAGTTAAAACACAACTTTCAACCGCATTTGAAAAAAATCATCAAAAAATCATCAAAACCTCGTGACTGGGATTTTGACTTGCATGCTAATATTTTATAAGTAGGTTTTCTTGACTTAATCAATTATGTTATATCACTATCCATTAACATCACTGGTGGCTTACTTATAAAAATCAGCACTAAAGATTCTTTTCAGTGCTAAAATTTGCATAGTTTGTGTACTGCTTTTTATGTATTCTGAACACATATTTGTCTTTTGGACTGTAATAACCAAAATATGCCAACTCAGCATCAATGAAATATGTTTATGCCCAGTCACAGAGCCATTTACATCTGATTTTGAAATATAAATTGATAATGTAACTTGAGATAAAATAACATAGACATACCTAGAGGAAAAATGCAATTTCTCACTTTAATAACTTATAGTCCTTTAGATATAGGCTATGCATATGCATTGTCTCTCTGTTGAATTTGGAAGATTTTACCATTCCGTTTCCCTTTGCTTTCAGCTCTCTCTCTGTCTCTTTCTGTTTCTCTCTCGCACACACATTTTGTCGTTACTAATATGTCTATCATTTTTAATATATGTGCTAGTGTGGTTTCCATGGCTATATCAAAACAACTGAGGATGCCTAGTGCAAAAAGAATTATAATTAGTGTACAGTCTTGAAATTCAGGGGATTGATGACAGCATGAGCCTGGCTCTGGTGAAGTGCTCAGGACAGTTGGCATCATGAAGGCGGGAACACATGCAAAAGTGAAAGATCATGTGGTGAGGCACAAAGTCGGAATGGGAAGGGCCAGTGTTTTCTTTGACCCTCTGCATAAGGAACTAATTGAGATCCTATAAGAGAACTTTGTTAATTAGTTCCCAGGGCAGCACCGTTAGAAATCAACCATCTCCTACCTCACTGACTGCACTGACAGGCTTCCAGCACAGGTACCTCAGAAGGACTCAGTCCAGTCCATAGCTGTGGACATAGTTGGTAGTTTATGATCAAAATGTCTTTCTTATTTTTCTTTTATAATTAAAAAATTAAAAAAAGAAACCAACCCCAAACTAAGGCAACAGACCTTAAGAAGGGAGATATGGATAAAAATTGGGTTAGATTAAGGGAGTGGGGAGGGAAGGGTATGTGAGGAACCTAGGGGATAAGGAGAAAGAAGCAGTTCAACAGAGGTAGGATGGTAGGAGAAGGGTATTATTAAGGGAGAAAGGGGGGAAATGGGGGTACCTTAAGTGGGAAAACCATGATGGAGGGGTGAGACAATGCAAGAGAGAAACAATGCCTAGCTAGTCACAAAAACCAGAGGGAACCATATTATTCCTACAATCTACTGACAAATTATACATAACAGATCAAGAAAAATATCTCTAGATAAGGTT
>NW_008340915.1:904243-945861 GCF_000622305.1 Nannospalax galili | reverse complement strand
GCAAAGGAAAATAGCTTTAGATACTTAAGTGACAATAGAATTTATTCTCATAATTGTTTTAATAGCTTTTGTATAATCCTCATCGCTATTATGTGATATAAAATGTATTTATCAAATCTGTAATCATTATGCCAAAAAATCTGAATTACTGTAATATTTTGTATATTGTTAAAACTGTAACTTTAATTGTAAAAAAAAATTTTTTTAAAAATTGAAAGAATAATAATTCTTCAAAGCATAAAAATTTCCTCCTTAAGAATTAGTAGATGTGAAAAAAATTATCATTGAAATCTACCTGATGACTTTATATCCATGCTCAGATGCCAAGGAGCTCAGAAAGTAACCGATTGTGACTAGTAATAATCAGATATATAGAAATTAGAAAATCATGTGCAAACATCTTAGTGTTAATTGCATTAAAAATAAATTTTTCTGTATGAAACTGTGTATTTTAATAATGAAATGGAGATCTTTTTTAAAGGTTAAAACCTCATTTAATTTTATGTCTTATAGGGTTTATATGGAGTACAATATTGTATAACTGTATTAATTCAACTGTAAACCTAAAAATTTACAGCCAATTTTGAAAGAGATGCATCTGAGCTCTGGAAATTGTTATTGAATATGTCAATGCTGTTGTAATGAAATGCTTCTTCTAATTATGTGGTTATTAAGTAAATAATTTAAAAAAAGAAAGAAAAAAAAACTGAAGGCTAACTAACACATACACTCAACTATATGATGTTGGAGCATGAAAAATGAATCAAATCTTGATTTATGCAACAAAAAACAAAAAACAAAACAAAAAAAGAAACTAACCCCAAACTAAGCAACAATATTTTTGTAAGACCTTTCAATTTGATAAGACATCTAGGATGTTTCCATTTCCTGGCTGTTGTCAATAGAGCAGCAGTGAACATGGATGAACAAATATCTCTGTAGTAGGATATAGAGTCCTTTTGGTATATGCCCAAGAATGGTATAATTGGATCTTATAGTAAATCTATTTCTAGCTTTCTGAGGAATCTTGAACCTGATTTCTCTAGTGGCTGCACCACTTTGCAGTCCCATAGCAGTGAATAAGCATTCCCCTTCCTCTACATCCTAGCTAGCATTTGTTGTCATTGTTCTTTGTTTGTTTTGATTTTTATCCTAACCATTCTGACTGGGGTAAGATGAAGTCTCGAAATAGTTTTAGTTAGCATTTCCCTAATGAGTAAGGATGTTGAACATTTTTTATGTGTTTCTCAACCATTTATAGTTCATTGTTTGAGAACTCTGTTTCGTTCCAAGCATTTTTTAAATACATTTGGTTGTTTTTTAATGTTTAGTTTTTTAAGTTCTTTGTACATTTTAGATATTAATCCTTTGTCAGATGTATAGCTAATAAAGTTTTTTTTTTTTTTTTTTTTTTTTTTTTTTTTTTTGTAGGCTGCCTCCATAGAGACACATTTTTGTGTGTGTGTGCCCTTTGCCTTTTATACAAACAGTATAAGGCAGGACTAACCTTAGTCCAGTCTCCATCCTTCACACTTGGTATCCTGATTTAAATAACAAAAAAACAAAAAGCCCTAAGCATCTTTTTATTGAGTAAAAATCTTGTTACCTAGACAATTCTTGTTTCTAAGACCTCACATATCTAGTGTCACTGATTTCTTCTGTTTCTGCTTCTGTGTCTCGGATTTCCTTCATTCCAGGGACTGTTGGCATTGCTCTAAATCTTGGCTTTCTTACTCCTTCCATCAAGCCAAATATCACAGCTTTTTTAATCCATCTCTTCATCCCTGCCTGAGGGCTCCTGCTACTTCCCTGCTTCTTCCTGACTTCTCCCCATCCGCGGAGTCTGAATTACTTGGTGTGAATCGTAATAACTGACTCTCAGCTTGCACACAGTGGTCTCATGCTCTCCTCTCACTCCAGGCCTATGGACCATTTATTTACCTAAATTTCTCATGCTATTAGCCATATTTCCTTCTTTCTGACAAGAATCTGGCCACCAATACTGATCTTCTCCCCCTTTTCATCGTCTGAGGGAAATTTCATCCTTTGGAATCAGTTCATGCATGTTTTACCTGCCTTTTGAACTTACCCCCCATCCTCACAAATTGTGGGCTGGCCACTGTAAAATATTACTATGTTTAACCATGTGCTTATTACAGCACTTGCACATTGTCATGAGATGTTTTAAGCCAAAACAGTTATTGCTCTGCAAGGAAATTTTCCACCCCCAGTGAAACATTAGAAGAAGAGATAACCTCTTCATCCAGACAAGGTAGGAACATCTATAAATATTCCTGATATATGAAAGGAAGGCAGAAGAATAGTGATGAAAAGAAGAGTTAGATTATATTCAAATGCAATGTTTTTTTCTCAGTAAGGTCCAGTCTAGAGATGGAAAGTGAACGTCAGAAAGTTCAACTTCTACATAAATAACATGAGCCAGGTGAGCTAATGATTCTCATAACTGCATCCATGCATAAGATAAAGCTCAATAAAATATTGAATCAAGTGAAACCAGAATGTAGAGCCTTCAGAAAACACTGAGGTCAAATACTGAGATTATAGCAAAGAATTCCAACAGTGAAGTAGGTCAGAGCATGAGGTAAGAGGAAAGAATAAAGGACCAAAATGAACAAATCTCAGGACATGTTTAAGTAAGAGCTGTACATCCATAGGGCTGTCTTAGTAGAAGAAAATGATGGTAAAAGTTATGGAGCGTATACACCACATTGTCCAGTCATTTGTTCTGGAATAGTAGTGTATTAGTACTCAAGCCCACAGTTTGAGGATAATAGTGCATCATGGCAGGGAGGTTATGGTGACTAGAGATTGAAACAAATGGTCACATTGTACACATGTTAAGGAAGCAGAGAGAGATGAATACTAGTGCTCAGCTCACTTTGTCATTTTTATGCAGTCCAGGACCCCATCCCAGGGAATGGTGCTGCTGGAAGTTAAGTCTGGGCTTCCCACCTCCGCTAATCTTATCTCAATAATTCCTCACAAGTGTGCCCAGAGGCTAATCTAATCTAGATAATCCTTCAAAGTTCTTCCCAGAGGCTTGTCACCTATGTGATTCTAGATGCTGTTAACTGGCAATCAGTATTAATCATTACAAGTAGGCAGGTATGTTTTTATTAATATAAAGGGTATGCATTCAACAGATTGAGTAAAGTGATGTTACAAAGAAGAATGTATAGCATTATCAAATTTTATTTAAAAATATAGATTCATATATCTTTATGAACGCATACTTAGAAATAAATATGGGATTATGATCTTTATGTCCTGTTACTCTTTTTTTCTTTCTTCTCCCCTTATTACAAATTAAAGTAAAAAAGACAGAGGTTAGATTCCAATGCCATGTTTTTCCAGCATATAAATAACCATAATCTTATTACAAGGATTATGCTTTAAAAAATATATTGTAAGAGCCAGGGCAGGGGTGCATGACCGCATGGAAAGAGTCCTACAAGCTCCTGGGACCCTGTTCATATGATTCTATGGCAATGGTGTCAGCGTACACAAGTATCATGCAAACTTTGGTGGGCAATAACCTGGGAAAATGAACAGCAGACCTCAATCCTATCTGAAGCAATGTTGGCAACTGATTGCTGCTAGGTGAAGAAGAGCTGATCTTCCTAAAACAAGGGACTCTAGATAGGCTGACTAGACTCAGTGGATGGACTTGCACTGGGAACAGCTGGGGACACTGACAACTCAGTGTACTTTAACATGGATGACAGAGTATATGGACTCCAGTGCGTGGGTGGTGGGAGGGTGCCAGTGGGGACGAGGGTATAAGGACGATTAAGATTGTTTGAGCTGTTCTGTATGAAATACACAATAATTCAATAAAAATATATATAATAGCAAAGGATAGCTAATATTTAGATAGCAATTTACAAAATAATTCCAAGAACATTATTGCTTTATTCTGTTGTCGTCATAATAACTTTAAGATGTAATTTGAAAAGGTTGTATGATGAGACCAATTTTATGGATGAGGTTTGAACATTCAGCTCCTTATTTGAGGTGACAGTATGGAAGGCTGCACACCAACCTGTGGATCTGATTGTAAGTGCTGTGTTTTCAATCCTATGGTAACTTGAGAGCCCAGGTATTAAGGTATCCTATTGAAGGATTTAGTGGGAAGTCCCACACTTTTTTTCAGGATCCAAATCACCTTCGTGTTGTGGTTTCTAACACATCCAAGCTCCCAGTATCTTTTTACTTAGTGAAGCAATCAGATCAAAGAGAAGATTCCTAAAGCATTATCTCCAAGCTTCATTTTTCCTTCTACTTCCTTTCATCTGGCAGCCATCCTCTGCCATTGGAAGACACTGTCTCTATCATCCTCTGTTCCTCTGTGCATGCTTTCTCTCTGCTTCACTCCTTTTCTTCCTCTTGTACCTTGTGACTTTCTACATACCCCACAGCAGCATCTTAGGACTTTCTGACGCCTCCTTTAATTTTGCTCTCACTGGTTCCTTTCCCTGTCCTCTGTGCGCTCAGAAATCCTAACATAGGATGCTTGTCCAGGTGTGCATTTTCATATTTCTTGTTTATTAAGTTTAGGACCAGTTCTTGATAGTTTCTGCTACCTAGATTTTTTGATGATGTCAGGTACATACTAGCTTTTCAATTAACATTTGGTGACTGAATCAATAATGTGCCTTTTTTTTTTCCCCAGAGAGCAACACTATAGTCTTCTCTATCAGAACCTGAATAAGTGGAATAGACACCTGGTTTTCAGGTGTCCACACACATCGTGGTTCAGGGTTCATCCTCCTGTGTACCTTCTGGCCATTGCCCCCTAAAACAGATTTGCTTCCAGTTCTCTACTTGGGGTTGCTTTTGATACTCAAATGGACATTTCCAGTTGTGCTTTGTAGTGAAGTCATTTAAGGAGGATGGACTATTACCCAGGTCTTAGAAATATGAGGATGAAGCAGAGGGAGCGAGTCACTTCTTTTGCTGTCTTTGTGCTTTATGTTTGCTGACAGACTGCCTGTGTTTGATTTAAGATGATAGCCTGCAAACTCCTTAAGGTAGACTGTTAATTTCCCATGACAGCTCATGAAGCTTCCCCTCCCCTTCTCTCCCAACACCCAAGCGCACATATCAGAGGAGCTCTTGTGTGAGACATTTGTTTAACATTGTCTGTCAGAAAAGGTGCTACAGCAAGTCAGTCAGGTTGCAAGCTTGCAAACATACTCCCCCTTACTGAACATCACAAAACCTGTCAGAAATTTCATTTTGCTATATATTCACTTCCTTCTATAAGCAAAGCCAGCACAGATGTTAATATTAATGGGATTTTGTCACAGGGTTTGGAGCTTATGCAGAAAGTTTTATGAATAGTTTGTGAGAGGAAAGACGCCTTGCCTGATAGTTTTGAAAACTTATAGGCATTCTTCAGAGATGGCTAAGCAGGTAAGAGCTCTGACTGCTCTTTCAGAGGAACTGGGTTTAGTTCCCAGCACCCACATGGTAGCTAACAACCATCTGTAACTCCAGTTTCAGGGGAACCCAATGCCCTCTTCTGACCTCCATGGGCATTGCATGACATGAGCACACTTACACACATGCAGGTAGTACAGTCATACACATAAAATAAAAGTAGTAAATAAAATATTTTTAAAATTATTTTTATTATTTTTATTTTATGTGTATACGTGTATTGCCTGCATGTAGGTAAGTCCACCCATGTCGTGCAATGCCCGCAGAGGACAGAAGAGGCTGTCAGGTTCCCTGGAACTGGAGTTATGGACAGTTGTCAGCTGCCATGTGGGTCCTGGGATTCGAACCCAGTTCTTCTGCAAGAACAGCCAGTGTTCTTAACTGCTGAGCCATCTCTCCAGCCCCTAAAAATAATTTTCAAAAAAGAAATCTTGCCTGATGCAGTGGTGCACACCTTTAATCCCAGTACTTGGGAGGCAGAGGCAGGTGGATCTCTGAGATCGAGGCCAGCTTGGTCTACATACTGAGTTCCAGGCCAGCTGGGACTCCAGGGTGACCCTGTCTCAAAATATAAAAACAAAACAAAACAAAAGAAATCCTGTAGGCAGTTTATATAGATTTTGTTGTTCACTGTACTACCACAGACTAGATATTTTGCCTTTGAAATATTAGTTGTATTCTAATTCTAACATTCTTATTTTCTACTTCTCTGAAAAAAAGCAAAGTAAAGCTTTTTTTTTTAAACTTTTACAAAAACTTTATTGAGAATTTCATACATGCATATAGGGTGTTTTGATCAAATCCATGCCCACTTCCTCCTCTCCAACATTCCCCGCTCTGAAGAGGTAACCCTAAAATCTTTTAAGGATTAGATACAAGCTCCCAAATACTTTTGACATTTTTGGCCTTTGGGACAGAGTATATTGCTAACAGAATCCAAGGACATTTTGACTTTTAGCCAAGAAACGGCTACATTTCTTTGGAGTCTTTTTACCCTAACTGCCTAGCCCATTCCTACCTCCTATTCTTATCACACCATCCTCTGAAGGGGTTACCCAGATTGCCAATAGGGAATAGGAACACCTACTGCTCTGGCTTCTTCCATGCTGAAGAGGGACAGAGGGTGAGGCAATTGGGGTACCCCTTCAGTGGGTCTATCTAAAAGACTCCCAAATTGCATAACTCATCTGTAGGGGGCTAAGAAGGTCCTTGACTGATGAATAGGACTGTGAAGGAGAAGTAAAGGCAAGAGTAATTAGCATTACAAATTCTAGACAGGGAACTAGAATAAAGTCAGAGAGGGTAATTTTCAAATGTTCATATGAGAGTCCAT
Source organism: Nannospalax galili (assembly GCF_000622305.1). NCBI lineage: Eukaryota > Metazoa > Chordata > Mammalia > Rodentia > Spalacidae > Nannospalax > Nannospalax galili. Next base: position 939,065 of record NW_008340915.1, on the reverse strand, counting down.
TGGAATTTCTTGACAAGGGCTTCCAAAAGCATCCCTCTATTGGGTTCCTCCTCATTTTTCTTTTGTCTTCCAAGGCTGGACTAGTTGGCTGGGAAGAGTGAAGCTTATGTTCTTTTATTTTCTTTCTTGTCAGTCTTCTAGATTCTTTCTACCCAACCCACTTTTAGGAATTACCCACCTCTGTATTCACTAAGACTTAAGTGAAATGTGTGTGTGTGTGTGTGTGTGTGTGTGTGTGTGTGTGTGTGTGTGTATCCTATGCATATTTCAGGTACTGTTTCATTTGATGAATGATGAATAACCACCAATGGTGAAACCAATTGCATGTCCAAATATAATTTATAATTACAGCTCTGAAGAACCTTGCATTTGGTTAGGACATAGCCAGTGGTATGCCCTCTGCAGAGAGTTGTGAAGAGGAGCATAGATGCATTTGTAATGCAATCAGGAAACCCCTCTGTAATTTAAGTATATTAGCATATTTTAAGAGACCTTGATATTTGGATGTTCTTAAGATAGCTCAAAGTCTTTCCCAAACAAACATGACTGAATTACTTGAGGGAACACATTAAGACAGCAGGCATGGTCCTTAATGGATCCACACTGTGTACACTCATCAAAATAGCAAACTCCAGGGACACTATCACGGAAGCCACAAGGAGTCAGTTTATTGCAGTCCCGGTGATTCTGCTTGCATTGCTCACGTCCACTTTGTCACCACATGCTTGACGCTATGCAAACATTGAATTTTTTAAACATTAGTATTGTTCCTTGTAGCTAACTATAGTAGTGAACACACGTTTTTGAATCCTTGTTAGCTTATATAGAAGAAAATAAGCAACACTTTGGATTTAATATTGTATGCAAAATAAAAAAAATAGTTTTCAAACATTCTGATTTCTAGGAGTATTAGATGTACTTAATCATCCAAGTGTGCATTTGGGGACTCACTTTTCTAAACTGCTTTTGGATTCTTTTGTCATTAATCAGCTCATTTGAAGAAGAGTAGCTAACTTTTGTGAGCCCTCATGATGTGCCCAGCTGTTAGAAATAATATCCATGCATTACCTTATTTCATCTTTCTAGTACCTCTCTGTGCTCTATACTGTTATCATCCCTGTGTTATATCTAAAGATCCTGAAGATTAGAGGGCTAGAATAGGTTGACCAAGACCATTCTACTGTAAATGGAACAGCTAGGACGCAAGCCTATGCCAAAGGAGCCAGAGCCCTAAGTTCTACTGCCTTCTCTGTCTTACAGATACATGCCTCCATTCAAAAATAAAGATAAGAGGCATCTCAGGATCCTGGATATGCTCATGGTAGAATTGATTGGGGTCTTTGATTCCACAATATCATTTCATTATGGTATTTTGGATATATTTCATAAAGAAAATTCTTTTGTTGGGTTAGAATAAATGATACATCTGTTAAGGAACTGAGATGAGAAGATATAAAATGACCAGTGGTAAATCTCAGCGATAATACAGTCCAGTTCAAGGCCACATGCTCAGAGGATTGGCTAGTGGCACTCCAGTCTGCTCACTGTGCCTACCACTGGATTTGGCTTCTGAAGGAAAGGAGTATAAAAATAGTTGAGCCAATTTAGAAGAAAGTGTATGGTTATCTGAATAATTTGAGTATAATTTATATAACTCGATAACTTTTTAAATAAATATTTGATTATTTTTACTTTATGTGTATGCATGTATTGCCTGCATGTAAATGCACCTGTTTTGTGCAATGCCTGCAGAGGGCAGAAGAGGCTGTCAGATCCCCTGGAACTGGAGTTATGGACAGTTAGCTGCCATGTGGGTGCTGGGATTCAAACCTGGGTCTTCCACAAGAACAACCAGTGTTCTTAACTGCTGTGCCATCTCTCCAGCCCCAGAACTTGAGAATTTTTAGCATATAAACTTATCTAAGATAAATTTCTAGCCAATTAAAAATAAGATTTATTTAAAAGAAAATTATCTACACAGATTATGAATGTCCCTATTTCAGGAAGGGTACTCCTAAATATTATAGGAGTACAAGAAATCAGCTGGAGAGATGGCTCAGTGGTTAAGAACACTGGTTGTTCTTGCAGAAGACCTGGGTTTGAATCCAAGCACCCACATGGCAGCTAACAACTGTCCATAACTCCAGTTCCAGGGGATCCGACATCCTCTTCTGTCCTCTGTGGGCATTGCACGACACGGGTGCACTTACCTACATGTAGGCAGTACACGCATACACATAAAACAAAAATAATAAATAAAATATATAAAATAATGAATACAACATAGTGGCTTCTCATTCACCTGGTTCTTAGGATGGAGTGAGATGAATCTCCCATGCTGCCAGCAGGACCACTTCCTTCATCTGCCTGTCCTGCTGGCAATCTTCAGGAGAACGTATAGTTCTCTGTGTGTTGACACATTATTTTTCAACTGACTTCTGCTTTTGTAAGCTCTCTTTTTTTTTGTTACAGTGTAGAATAAGTATAGTATTATTCATAAACACATTAGTCTTCATGACACTATTATAAATTATAAATACATGTGACTTTATTGTATGTTCCAGTGTCTGACATAGTTCTCATATTGTAATAGGATGGCATAGTTGGATCAAAAAAGGGAAGTCAGACCCTTCTGACTTACATATGGATCATTTGTTAGTGCTGTTTTTCTAAACTTTAGTTTTTGAGAAGGAATGGACACATTTATTTCCAAGCATTTAAGTAGGAATTATTACTTTGATTCAGAAATATTATTTTTATTCACATAATTGTTCTTTTCACCTGTTTTTCTGAAATGAATATGAGATAGTTGATCAAAATTTGTTTGAAGAACAGCTGAAAACTGAACTTGTGGTGAAACCATGCCAGAAATGATTTATCAAAAAAAAATTAGATTTGAGGCTATAGAGATGTCTCAGTGGTTAAGAGCACTGACTGCTCTAACAGGGGCCCGTGTTCCATTCCCAGCATCCTTACGGTGACTAAGAACCATCCTTAACTCCAGTTCCAGGGGAATATGACACACTCTTCTGAACTCTGCAGGCATTGCATGACACAGATGCACTTGTATCCGTGGAGGTACTACACTCATACACATAAAATGGAAATAAATAAAATATTAAAACAAATTGGCTCTCCTTTTTTTTATATTTGCTTCTTTTATCTACTTTATTTTTCCAGTTAGTGTTTTTAACACTAGGAAGAGAGCAAGATGGAAGTGGGTTGATCTCTGGATTTCAATAGGTGTGCCTAGTCTTTTTTTTCTTTTAAGTGGTAACTCTCAGTTTACCATCACTTTATCTTTTTGATTTATTTAGGCATTGTTCTTATTATTTTGAAATAATAATTTGAGAAGCTGTTCATTTGAGCTTACACATGAACCTATTGAGTTTGGTGAATTTCATTTCTATAATTGATAATTACTGTATGTTCTCAACAAATAAGGAGAGGTTGACTTCTTTACTGGTTTAATTATTATGACTATGCAAGTTTATTTGAAAGTGTCCATTGTCTTGACCATGTGAAAAAAAATTCAAAGTCATATTTTTCTTTTCTGCATTTCTCCCCACAGAGGACACATTAACAAGCCACTCTGCTCATACACAGCTTCTGATGTCCATAACTGACAGTATGTCTGGGGACTTAGTCTCATTAGGTCAAAGAAGGCATCATAGCTAAGATCAAAACCAGGACTGAAGCAGAAACTATGATTCAAACTTTAGTAAATCTAGAGAGAAGGATGTTACATATCCAGAAATTTTAAAAGCAACCAAAATGAGAAGAAATCAACACCTAGAGTTTCTTAGTACTATAGATACTGTATTGCTTTTTAATTAAACCTTTTCCGAAAAACATTGTTTCATCATCTGAAAACTTGTTTACTATGATGACATGGACTTTGGGTCACTTACTCTTTGAGTTAGCCTCAATCTATCAAACTATAATTTGAAAGTTAACTATTCTATAAAATTTTTTAAAAAGTTAGTCTAAGGACTTTTATCTGATAGTGGAACTGCCTACAAGGACCACACCTTGCAACACAGAAACTCAGGAAGGTATCTACTTCTTGTTACATTGCTTCTCCATATTAAGAATAATGTGGAAAAACTGGTTGCTTTCCTTTCCCAGGTAATGGGCTATGATGCCAATGGTTTATTACTGCATTTCTCACTGTGACATCTGCAGTAAATATCCTCAATGTAGAGGAAATGCTACCAGCATATATACTTATGATATAAAGACAAGCTTTTTAAATTCACATGTGAAAAATATGAACTGTAATTACTTACACATATAGCCAGAAGCACAATATAATTTTACAGACAAGTGGAAGATGATTTTTTTCCTTTCTTTCATTTACCCCCAAATAAATTAAAGACTACATGTGGATGAAATGCAGTTCTTTTTGTGAAAGTGGATCTTTGAGAAATATAAGCTTTGTATTTATTTGTCTTTACCAGAATCAAAAGGTTATACTGTTTTATATACTAACCATAAAAATTCTTTAAAAAACAAAAACCTTAATTCCATGTAAGCTCTTAGCAGAAGCATTGAAGCAAAGAGGAGCCAAGAAGAGGAGTGTGGAAAGGAAACCATATGAAGAATGAGGAAAAAAGAGGTGGGAATCCAAAGACTAGGAGGCGCAGTAGGGACAGTATAGTGAAGGCTGCCAGAGGAGCCATGGGAAGAGAAACATGGACTAAGCCTGGTCTCTGGAGATGGAGAAGCACTCTTGACAAAGGCCCTTCACTGTCCTCCTCAGCCTGTCAGCCTCACATCAGTGGGATATTTTTGGATTTTTTTAATTTATTATTTTGTATTTTATGAGTGTATTGCTTGCATGTATGTAAGTGCACTCATGTCATCCAGTGCTTGTGAAGTAAGAAGAGGGTGTTGGGTTCCCTAGAACTGCTGTTTCAGATGATTGTTAGTGGCCCTGTGGGTGTTGGGAACCGAACCTGGGTCCTCTACCTAGCAGCCAGTGCTCTTAACCACTGAGCCATCTCTCCAGGCCCTGGTTTTGCATTTTTATGGGATTTTGACTTCTCTGTCTTTTCTAGACTTCCAGCATAATACTCATGTTTCCCCGTAGATACAAAGATGAAAATAGCTTCAATAACTTATCTAGTATTTTTCAGTGTACTGCATAGTGGATCTTGAGGTGTCTTCTAATGCAACTTCAGAGAGGAGGGAGGTCATTATTAATGCTAATAACAATGTTTACATTTTAAAGCAGATTCTATATTTTTATATTCTCTGTTACTTTGAATTTAGAATCTAAATCTGTGGCTTAGCAGTCAGGAAGTTCTCTCTCTCTCTTTCTCTCTCTCTAAAGGCCAATTATCATGATAGAACTAGTTCCCTGTGTCATCTCCTATCAAAGATTAAAGTATCCACTCCTATCAAAGATTAAAGTATCCAATGTGCTCAAAAGGGGTTTTCTAAAGGGCACTAGAACTCTGTGCACTGCTTACATTATTATGCATTTGTTTACCAGTACAATATATTTATCTTTTAGAACTTTGATGGGTTTTGAAATAAAATGGTAAACATGTTCTCTGATCTATTTTCTCTGGATCTTCAGCTCTGCAAACATTCCCCTTCCTCCTGTAATTCTCCAAAGCTCAGCAAATACCTTTGCCTGTGTGGCTGAGTTTTCTTCTATGTATTGTTGAATCTTCCTCCTTTTTGACAGATAAGAGAAGGTAAGCCAGGATTTATAAACCTTTTTCTGTGTTGACACTTTCCAAAGAGCTACCTGCTTTTGAAATGCACAGCAGAAACAAAGTTAACAAACCAGAAATACTTGACTGTGCTGTCTGTCTATAGCTATTTGTCTGTTTTCTTATGTGATGTGAGAATAAAAGAGAGCCCTGGACAGCAGAGAAGCCAAGGCCAGAGAATTCAAGTTCTTTCAGTGATGCCTGATTAGACCAGAGAAAGCCTTAACAATTAAGAAACATAATTGGGGGCTGGAAAGATGGCTCATCGGTTAAGAACACTGGTTGTTCTTGCAGAAGAACCAGGTTCGAATCCCAGAACCCACATGGCAGCTAACAACTGTCCGTAACTCCAGTCCCAGGGGACCTGACAGCCTCTTCTGTCCTCCATGGGCATTAACAACATGGGTGCACATACCTACATGTAGGCAATACATGGATACACATAAAATAAAAATAATAAATAATTAAAAAAAAAAGAAACATGGGAAGGCTGGAATGGTGGTGCTCACTTGTAATCTCACCACTTGGTGGGTAAAGGAGGGAGAATGAGGAGTTCAAGCTTATCTTCATCTACATCAAGATTTCAAGGCCAGACTGGGATACATGAGACCTTGTCTCATAAAAAAAAACAAGCTAAAAGGTGGAAAACAGAGATAGTTATGGGAAGAAAAGGGTTTCCTCTAGACAGCATTATTTCCCCCTTGTTTTGACTTTCATAGAATAGAGCTTTTATTAACATTTTCCCTTGATATGGTTAAATCAAGCACTACACTGTATTATCTCTATCATTAAAACACTGGATGTTGGAATTTGTAAATAATGGTTTATAAAAGTCAGTACTGCTTGAAGGCTTATTAGGATTTAAAGGAGAAACTTGAATTTGTTTGCATTCTGATAGTAAAACTGTTACCCCTTAAGGGAGAAACTGTAGAGTTTCAGGCTTGGGAGTCTTAGCAATCTAAGTTCCACTCCCATTTTGGTCACTGAACTTCTGGAAGCCTCAGTTTCTTCCTCTGTAAAATGGGAATAATATCCATCTTTCTGGAATTGGGATAAGATTAAGCTAATTGAAATTGTTCTTAAGATGGAGTAAGACCTCCATGAATAATAGTTGTTATAGAAACTGGAACTAGGTTGTTAACATTTTTCTGTGATTTGTAGGTCTTTAGCATTTAGTATTGGTAATGGATTAGATAAAGTGAAGGGAAGGTCAGGAAAAACAGACTCTGGTCCTCTTGTGTCAGCCCTGTGTTGAGAAATTCTTCCCTTTTGCTCTTTCTCAGAGTTCATTCATAGAAAAGTAGTAGGATTTACTGTTGCAACACAATGCTCATAGAATAGGTTATGAAGAAGGCCTGTCTGCCTATAAATCATTATGCGCTGAATTTCAAGTTTTTGTGATGAGATATGACCCATAGAATATACTACCTTCTTTCCTTCTATGGAAAGAAATGAGAAAAATTGGATATTGGGAGAAATAGAGAATGAATTTCATCTTTAAATTATCTGTAGTGTGTAACTGGAGTACTGTGTGAATTAATATAAAGTGCCGACAATGTTTTAGTGAGTGACCTCTCAAATACAGAGAAAACTCTAGAAAACAATAAATGACCTTAATTAATTAGAATAATCATGTATATGAAATAACATCAGAATACTGATCAAATTACCCATTTAGACACATTGTTAGTTTATGTTAACAAATTAATTGTAAGTGAAGACTACAGTAAGCCCCTACAGAATTCACAGTCAAAAACTAAAATAGGCAGCTACCTGTTTTGAAATGTTTCAGTGCTAAACAGAAAACCTTTCTGAAATAACACAAGTGAACTAATAGAATTAGGCCTGATTTGCTCAATATGATTTGTACCAGTAGATGAGCACCGATGAATTAAAAACTAAAATAAAGGCTTGGGAGATGGCTCTTTTGGTAAAGTGCTTCCTCCAGTACACACATAAAAAGACAGGCATGGCAGCATGTTCCCGTAATTGTACCACCTGGGAGGTAGAGACAGGAGGATACTTGCATCTCACTGGCAGGTTCAGTGAGAGACACTCTTAAAAGAGTAAGATGGAGAGTGTGATCTCTGGTCTCCACATATGTGCTCACACACATGAGCATGCACCTGCACACATGTATACCTACACACCCACAACATGCACATGTACATCAGCCACATACACAAATTGTAAAATTATATAGTATACCTTTTCAGTATTTTCTTTAAAGTTTTATATTTCTGTCTGAATTTTATTCTTGGTGGTCAGTTTTAGGAATTAAGTCATGGCTTGAAGTAAGAATTCTGAAGAGCATTTCAGATAACAAAAGGTACTTGGGGGAAAGAGCTCATTCATGTAATTTAGCACATGCTGTGAAAATGTGCAGACAACCAAGGAGAAGATCAAGGGTGGCAGATAGGATTTCCCGTGTTTTTGTTCTTACATTCCTGAGACAAAATGTGATTTCTTCTAGGAAGTGAGGCATGATTAAGAAAAAAAGGAAGTTTTCTTATATACAAAGGGATATTACTGATTCCTTTTGGTTTCTTATTAACTCAATGATAATGAATTAAGCCTACCAAAGGAAAATCATGGGTATCATTTTTTCCATTTATTAGTAATATACAGCTCAAGCAAAAACTGGCATTTTTATCTACTGTTAGTAAAGTATTAGAGTTTTGTTCCTGAGCATAGAAAAGTAAAAATTGAAACAGAAAAATCTTAGCACAGAACATTTTTTAGACCTAATGTTAAGAACTATTGAAAGTTCTGTATTACTAGATCTAAGCCAGTTCCTTGACATGCGCAACTGAGTCTCAGCAACACTCATACTTTACTGAAGGGGATCATTATATGTTCAGGAAAAACTGACATCACGAACAGAAATGATCTCAGATTTTCCCAGGATAGCAATTTTGAAGTGTGCTTTAAGTTTCTTCTTTCTGAACATAAATTGTACTATTATTTTTTAACTATTGTGGATTCTGCCTTAGCTAAATGTGGACACAGTTTGGAGAGCTAATCAGGTTGGTTACTGAGGCTGTGTAGAAAAACTTGGAACCGAAAGGTATTGCTTTTCTTTCTGCCTATTTTATTTATTTTTGTTTTATTTGAGGCAGGGTCTCACTGTATAGCTCAGGATAACCTGGAGCTCATGATCCTCCTACCTCAGCCTACAGACTACTGGGATTACAGACATGTGCCACCACACCTGGATTTTTTTTTTTTTTTTTTGCATTTTAGTGCCCTACTTTAGTTTGAGCTTTTAGAATAATATTTTGCATGTTTGTTTGTTATTTTTGCTCTTAGAATATTTCACATCTGCATGAAGAATGAATGATACATGAAATGCACCACACAGGATTAACCCTACTGTAAACCTGCTATGGATTCTCATGCTCTGGAAAGGCTTGACTTGCTTATTTATTTATTTGCTGGTTTTATATAGCAAGTATTTACTGAGCACCCTTCAAAAACTAGACCCTGTGCTAGCTAGTGGAACTTGAACACATGAATAATGCTCCCAGTTCTCATGGTGCTTACCGAGTAATGGGGGAAGCAATCATGAAGAATAGCAGACCACCGTGGACTGACTCAGCCTTCGAGAGAAGTCCTTTTTTAATAGGGAATGCCTAAACCTAGAGAACGATTGGTCCTTAGGCCTACAAAAAGAATTTTCCACCAGAGAATACATGTGCAGACATGAGCAAAGAGCGAGCCAGAGCAAGAGAGCGAAGTTCATGTTCTTCTGGGGGCTGAGGTGTGCTAACTTAGCCGGCACAGACATGTTTGGCCATTAGCTCTTGTTTCTCCCCTATAGTTGAGAAGTACAAACAAGTGATTGTAAACTCTATGACCTTTTTGCCATAGACTTTCTAGACTTTTAGAATCCCATCAGGGTAAAAAAATTACACATGCTATGCCCAGATAAAGAGCTCAGATCTACTGTTCCTGTGATTGTCTCTGTTGAATGTTCTGTGTATTGCCTTATATTGCCCAAATTTCAAATGTATGATTGACCCTAGCTCTTGGGGTGTTTTCCATCTAGAGAAACAGTCTTGATATTATTACTTTAGGCCGATTCTACACGTTTCTGCACATTTCTATAGATGTATTATGATAGGAAACCATACTGTACACTTATTAGAAATCTCAGACAAGACAGCAGTATAGGAATGAAAGTCACACAATTATCCAGAGAGTGTTTCTGAGGGAGGTAGGACTCAAAGCAGACAGAGGACAGGACTGGGAAAGAAGTAGCTTTCTATTCAAGAAGTGGCAAGGATATGGGTGTTTAACCGCCCTGTACTGAGGACATGGGTGTTTAATGGCCCTGTACTGAGGACATGGGTGTTTAACCGCCCTGTACTGAGGACATGGGTGGTTAACCGCCCTGTACTGGGGACATGGGTGTTTAACCACCCTGTACTGGGGACATGGGTGTTTAACCGCCCTGTACTGGGGATGGCTGACAGAGCAGTAGAAGAATGGTGAAATCAATACAGATAAAATTATGTAGGAAAGAAACAGAGTTTTAGTTTTAGCTGAAACATCATTTTCAGCTAAGATATCATTACTCCTTAATGTAGCCATCTTTGATTTCATGGGAATTCAAAGAAGTTTGTTGTTGTTGTTATTTGGGGAAAAGGAGAAGAGTATGAACCACCTTGAACACTCAGTACTGACATGGCTGATCAAAGTAGCTTTTTCAGAATTAATATAAAAAGAAGAAAAGGCTGTTTGCGGGGCTAGTTCTGCCAGGACATTTCTGTAGTGTTCTATCATAGAAAAATGCCCTCAGTGCTTTAGCCACTGACTAACCAGAGTGAACAGGGACTTGGGCTGTGGTGGACTCTGATGTAGGACTTAGTGCCACCTGTTCTTGGCTATGTGGCATGTTGAGTTGTCTGCTCTCCGTTTCTTGGTCTTTTATGAGGGTGACAGTAGTGCTTATAGTAATAGTAGTAGCAGCAGAGGAATCAGTAACTATTTCATAGAGTTATGGAGATTACATAAATAATAAGTGGTGCCTATGATAACAGCTATGTGCCTGTGTTTACTAACTATAAGAATATTCATCTGTCCACTCATCTATTCACTAAGCAGATAAATTTTACAGCTTCTCAGAGGGTCTGGCCAGCTAGACTGGTTCCTAGGGGAAAACTACTAACTTTGTATTGTAATGTGAATTTTTATCTTTTTTTATATTTTATTTTTTACTTTTATTTTATGTGTGTGAGTGTTATACCTGCATGTAGGTAAGTGCACCCATGTTGTGCAGTGCCCGTGGAGGACAGAAGAGGCCGTCAGATCCCCTGGAACTGGAGTTATGGACAGTTGTTAGCTGCCATGTGGGTGCTAGGATTTGAACCCACATCTTCTGCAAGAAAAGCCAGTGTTCTTAACTGCTGAGCCATCTCTCCAGCCCCTCTTTTTTTTTTTAAAAAATGAAAGCAAATTACTGTTTATTTTAATTCCAATCTATACTTTTACAGTGCTGGTGAAACTGTTCTAAGAACTAAGCATGTCAGAATCAGTATGGGAGCTTATTTAAAACATAAATTATTGGCCCTCTTGTCCTAGCATTGGCCATTTATTGAATGAGAACCTGTGGGCAGGGCATGGGAATAGCATTTGAATAGATTCTCTGGGGATTCCTGTGTAATCTGAAGTTTGCTGCCTTGAAGAATCAATCTTCTTCCTGGCCTCTATCTTGATGCAACAGGAAGGAGAGGAGAGATCATTTCTTCATCCTTTCCTTATACCAGGTTCTATAGCTTCAAATCCTGAAATATGACTTAGTTTACTATGATTAAAGAAAATGAGCAATTTACTTCTTTACTGGCCTTCATTTATAGGCATTTTCCCTGGAAAAGGTAAGATATAACTAAGTTTTCTTCCTCTCTATATACTTTTTTGGTAGTAGCACTTATCTCTCTAGAATTCAAGAAATGGAGGCCATCACCTGTCTGCCACCAACTCCTCTATGATGTAGTTAATAATGCAATTTTCCTTTCCCCATCACAGAGTTTGTTATTGCCCTTGAGCAATATATGCTCAGAATTCATAGCTTGAATGTTAATAACAAGGTAAAAAAGAATGGAAACTTCTGTTTTCGTTAATTTTTTGCAGCCTTGAATTGATTGCTTCCCTTCCCCCAAAGCACACCTGGTGTGACCCTGATTTAGTGTGGCTCAATCAATAGACTGCAGAATGACTAATTTGTTTCCACTCATTTCTTGAGTATTTTTCAAGCAAATGTGAATAGGGAGAAGCATCCCTCTGTGGTGCTGGTGAAGGGAATGCAAAGGCATAGCTAGGCCACTGCCTGCCTGTGTTCACTGTAGTATTTTTTTTAATATTTTATTTATTATTTTTATTTTATGTGTATGAGTGTATCATCTGCGTGTATGGGGGTGCATCCATGTTGTGAAATGCCGTGGAGGTCAGAAGAGGGATCAGTTCAGAATCCCCTGGAACTGGAGTTAAGGACGGTTCGTAGAGACCATGTGGGTGCTGCGAATTGAACCCGGGTCCTCTGCAAGAGCAGTCAGTGTTCTTAACTGCAAAGCCATCTCTCCAGCTCCTCACTGTAGTGTTTTTAAAAAAGAATAAAGAAGAAGAAGAAGAAAGAAAGCAATGTGTTGAAGAGGCCTAGCAATATGTTATTCTTAGACACGCTGTCGAAGATTTCTTGATATGTCTTGTTTTGGGTTTTGTTTTGTAGCAGTCTCTATAAGTCATGAAGAGGATATATTTCCTACTGCGTGGGTCACAGACACATCCAGCCTGCATGGGCTGAATGTGGTCAAAGGTTGCTTTGAATGTGTTCCAATACAACTGATACGGGAAAAATGTACTTCCACTTAAGGGTTCTTAGTCTGATTCATAAAAGAATTTAAGAATGAATTCAAAATGGAAGCTTAGGAAAATTTTATTATAATTTAAAGAAAATTCCTCAGGGAGGGAGAACTGTAAATCTCAACTACCCTGCAGAGGAGACTGGAGAGAAGGAAAAAAGCGATAAAGCATGCCTGTTTGCAGTTGGCATGGAGGTTAGATGTGTTACAGACTAGCAGCCACAGGGTGGATAATTTTAGAGAAAGAGTAAGAAAGAACAAATGTTGAGACAGCCTAAAGCATTAGGGGAAGCATGGTTGGAAAAGAGACAGAAAGAAGAAAGGGAACGCTTACACTTTTCTGAAGAATTCAGAAAAGCAGGCAGACTTATGGAAAACTACTTGTCTGTGGTGAGGTCTAAGTATTGCACTAGTGGGAGAAACAGAATTTCCTAGAGGGTTCTTAGTCTCATTCATAAAAGAATTTAAGAATGAACTCAAACAGAAGCTTTAGAACAATTTTATTAGAATTTAAAGAAAAATCCTCAGGGCAGGCGAGCTGGGCATCTCAGCAGCTGCCCTGAAGAGGAGAGTGGAGGGGAGAAGGAAAGAAAGCCATGAAGCCATGCTGATGTAGAGCCTGCATAGAGGTCAGAGTTGTGGTGAACTGGTAGCCACATAGCAGGGAGAAGAAAGCTTTAGAGAAAAAGTAAAGAGATACAAGATGCTAGGACAGCCCCAAAATTAGGGAAAGCATGCTTAGAAAAGGGATAGGAAGCCAGGTGTGGTGGTGCACGCCTTTAATCCCAGAAAAGGGGGCAGTACTCATGGAGAGCCACATGTCTACAACCCAGGTCCGCAAGAACTGCACTAGGAAGTGGGAATTCTGAGCAAGAAAAGATGACCACCTCATTAATGCACTAGGTATTCTGCCCATCTCTTTAGCACAACTTAAGGTGAACCTACCTTCCTGGCGGTGGTCCTTTGACCAGGTGACTGACCTGAAAAAACTGGAAAGTTAAGGTTCCAACCAGGCCAGGAATTCTTATGTTTTGACCAGTTAATCTTATGGGGCTTTTTGCTACCTCAACACTAGGGGGTCAGAAATGCATACCAGGAAATGTTCACCATCTCAATGCACTAGGTGTTCCACCTGTTTCTTTAGCATAACTTAAGGTGAACCCACCTTCCTAGGGGTGGTCCTAATACCAGGTGATTGACCTGGCAAAATTGAAAGGTTAGAGGCTCCACCTAGGCCTGAGATTCTTATTCTATTGACCAGATTTCTCTTAAGGCACTTTTTTGCTACTGTAATGTTGGAGACCTCTGTTATGCAAAGTAGAAGTCCCTTCATGACTGGACAGCTCATGCAGCTCCGGATCATGTGCTGAGGGCTCCTTTCATAGCAGGGTGTCTTCCTGGCATCTTTCCTGTCTCTCCTTTTGAAGTGTCCGCCACAAATGCCATAACATAAACATGGCCTTTGGCTCTGAAAGGTACCATGCCTTCCTGTAATTTCTCCAGGCAGACAGCAGTCTGGCAGAAACCCACTTCCATATGTAAATAGAATGCCTCACAAAGCATCTAACAGCCAAAGCTTTTACCACTACCCCCATGGTATAAGTATCCTAGTTTTCTCTTAATAGACAGAGAGCTGGGTCGCAGAGCTGCTGAATTACTGAGAGCAGAGACACTTAATAAAGCTGTAACACAGACTAAGCCAAGTCTTGAGTTCTGTGCCTTACTACCGGTGACCTAGCCTCTCCGGGGGGCACACTCCCTCGTGACCTGACCGACTTGCGGGCATCCCAGCTTTCGCTGTCCTTGTACTTTTCCCGTGGGGTTCAATGGCCAGTGGACCTCGCATCCTGAGGAAAAGTACATGGGTGGAAAAGGGACAGGATTTCGGCTGGACAACGCTCCAGTCGCAGGGAGGCTGTCAACACCAGAGACGCGCGGACAGAGACACAGGACCTGAGCCTGCGGGAAAAGCCTGCGGGGCACCCACCGCCAGGGCCAGAGAAGCACGGCGGGGGAGTGCCATTCTGGGAGTGCACCCAGAGAGAGCGCGCGCCCCATACTGTAATACCACATAAACTTACATAAAACATGTATGATATGTGTGTGTGTGTGTGTGTGTGTGTGTTTTCTCTAGTTCTACATTTCTCCAGGTGGTCAGAACAAAGTTTACCTATCCAGGTTACTAGTTACTTAGCATGCCACTCATCCCACTTGCAGTATTTGATGGGATTTGACTCTACCACCTCCTTGAAAGACTTTTTTTTCCCACCTGGCTCCCAGAGGAACCTGCTCTTCTAGTTTCCCTCAGACTTCCCTGGGTTGTCCTGAGTTGTCTCTTCATCTACCTGACCCCTCACTCTGTGGTACCCAGCTTCAGCCTTGGCCATCTCCTCATTTCCATTTGTATTTGCATTCTAAGAGATCTGTTTCAATCGCAGAGCTTTAAAAAAACCATTTCCATCTGTTGACTCCCAAATTTGTATCTGTAGCCTGGACTACCTCACTGAATTCCATGCTTTGATGTCTCATTTACTTGCCATCCCCACTGCTTTGTCTTACAGGAATTTCAAGTTAAAGTATCCCAAACTGAGATTTGCTCCATGTGTCCAACACTTGTTTTCTCCTTAGCCTTCCCCATTTCAGTCAATGGAAATTCCTACCTTGCAGATGCTCTGAGCAAAGTCTAGAAGTCATCCCTGTTTTACACACATCAGAACTAGCCCAACATGATACCCTATTAGCTTTAAAGAAGAACCCATTGATCGCCACCTTCCTAACTACCATCCAGGTCTAAGCCACCATCATCTCTTACCTGAGCTATTAAATTACACTCTGAGCTAGTCTCATGCTTTATCTTGTATTTCTCTCCTTTTTATCCATGGTGGGTTGGAAGCATAGGTTCTATCATATGAATTTTATGGCTAAAAACACTCGACTAGCAATTCCACCACAGTAGAAACCAGTTTTATTTTGTTTCGACAGTGCTTTCCTACCTTGCCAGTATATTTTCTACAGTTTTCTCTGTAGATAACTCCACCAGTCAATAATCTTCAGGCTATACCTATTGCTTCTTCAACCATACATCCATGCAACTTGATTCCTTACATCTTCACTGATTTTCTCAAATAATACTTTCCTAGTGATCTCGTCCCTGGTTCTTCCACTGAAAATTATGAGATTGTCCTTCAGCAAGCTTTTCCTTTCCTCCCATTGCCCTTGTTCCATCCATGCACTTCATAATTTATGTTCCTTTGATTCTGTCCCATCTTTCTTGAATATATATTCCATAAAGATGGGGACTTTTATCGATTTTCTTCACTGTTGTTTATCTAAAACTTAGCATTATGACTGACACCTAATAGGCATCAATTCCTTTTTGTTAATGAATGGACTTTCTCAGCTTGAAGTTGTCAAGTCAGGGTATGCAAGTGCTAGCATTTTAGTGTGTGAGTAGTATTTTTCTCCTGATCTTTGCTGCAATCCCAGGATAATGATTTTCTACCCCTGAACAAAGATGCCTCTGATACCCTGATCTTGATCTCCATGAATAAGCATTGCTTTTCAGAGCCAGAGAAGCGCATATTACTGTCTCCAATTGTGTAACACCCCTTTGGCATAGAATGACTTCAAAATGTTATCTATAAAGGCAAACAAATCCAAAGACCATTGTAGTTCCTTTTTGCCTCTGCTCCATTAGCTGTAGGCAAATCTATGCAGAGTTCACAAAAGGGAACAGACACTTTCATTGCCTTGTAATGATAAATACTAATGACCTGTGACCAAATAAATGGGTGTCTATAGACTGGGCTGCCATGCAAGGTGGAGATTTTTCTCTGTTTTTGATAATGGTAAAGAAAAAAATGTAAAAGTAAAACCACTTCCAAAGATATTAAGATACTACCTCCAGGCTAAGTTTAAGGTGATTTTCATGGTATCTCTTTGTTTTTCCTTTTTCTTCTATTTGAAAGTATAAGCTTCTTGGTTGAAAGTGATGCATGTATACCACTGTGAGTAAGGGTGGGAGTTTCTGCTGTACTAATTACAAATGTAATATGGCTTTTATTCCTGGTAGCAACCTAGTATAGCTCATTCATTTCCTTTCCTGTGATATGCCGTGTCATGCAAATTAATAAATGGGAGTTTTCAGTTACTCTTATCATAACTTTTATATATCGTTTTATCACAGTCATCTTTAATATTAATCTCTCTTTACATTTATTTATTTATTTATTTATTTATTTATTTATTGATTGATTGATTGATTGATTTGGAATGGGGGGGTTATGGGTGCCATGGTGCATGCGTGGAGGTCAGAAGACAACTTAAGGGAATTGACTCTCTTTTTTTCCACCATAGAGGGTCGAGAGATCTAACTTAGTTGTTAGACTTGATGGCCTTTACTCACTGAGTTTTGTCACTTGTTCTAAATCACAAGGACCAAACATATTCTATTTTCTATGTGTTTTCTTCATTTTTGTCTGTGTTTGTGCACGAGGGGCCTGCATGTGTGTGGAACATGCATGTGGAAGCCAAAAGTTTATGTCCAGTGTTTGCCTCTACTGCTTTCTGCCTTATTTTTTGTGAGCTTACTTATTGGTTAGATTGGCTGTCCAACAAGCTACAGGGATCCCTATTGCCCTGTGCTGGGATTACAAACCTGCTCCTCCACACATGTCCTTTACATGGCTACTAGAGATCCAAACTCAGGTCCTAATGCTTGAGCAGCTCGCACTGTACCAACTGAGCCATCTCCCCAGCCCTGTTTTTCTCACTCTTCAGTGAGAAGCCCCTCATTTCCCCATTTGACTCTCACATTGTTGGCTGAATGATCTTGGTTTGTTAACTTTTCCCATTGCAGATTGTCTTGTGAATACCAAGCACATACAGATGTGCTATATAAACTGCTGTGACATTTAAATTACCAATGCCAATGTTGATATTAGTATTAGACCAGCTGATTTATAAAATTCCTTCACTTATAGACCTGAATTATTTTAAGACTTTGTAATCTTTATACTAGATTCTATACAATTAGTTTGGGGTTTGTGTGTGTGTGTGTGTGTGTGTGTGTGTGTCTGTCTGTCTGTCTGTCTGTCTGTCTGTCTGTCTAAAACCCAGGGTTTATACAAGTTGACTATGAAATATTAAGTAATCTGAAGTGACCAAGAGTTTTTAAAAATATTTCCAGCTCTCCAGTGTGACCTGCACATGCTGTTCTCAGTGTGTGCTTCTCAGATATTCAGAACACATTTTACTCTACAGCAGAATTATTTGGCAACACATTTCCTTTCTGCCCTCTGAATCTCCCTGGATGATCTACAAAATATAGCGTCTTCATTTATGACTATATAAAGTCCTAGAATGATGTCTTTCTATAAATCTAGTTTTTATTACCTTTTCCCAAAGTAATTTCTGATAATCCAGCCAGAACCCTTACTTTTGTTTGTCATGTTCAAATTCAATTCTTGAGTAAGAGGCTGTCTATAATACCAGCCTAGGAACAAAGGGTTACAAGGCCAATTTTAAGTCCCTGATTTTACTACATAATCTACTAAATTTTAAAATTTTAGGAATTCATTTACTTTTTTAAAAAACATCTTTATTTCTATTTCGAGTACCAATTCATTTCCTTCAGTTTCCCACATGCATGACTTTTATAGCCCAGTATAAAGTAGAATGCTCTGCCATATTGATTTAATGGTATGCTTCAATAAATTTCTCCTGTTACAGTGCTTGCTCCATACCAGACAGCCAAAGGGGGAATAGACAGATGTGCTGGTTAACTAATTTCAAAAGAGAGAAAATTCCGTTTTCTCCATCCTTTAATGTCAGAGCTGTCCTGCCAATGACCTGATACTGAGATGTATTAGGTTCCCCTGACATATGTTACAGGAAGTAGTGACCTGACCTTTTAAAAATTTTATTAACATTTATAAATTTGTTTTAGTGTATTATGTTGGAAGCGATATGTTTTCTCCAGGATGGATTGGGGTGACTAGTGTACAGATTGGTAGCACTACCATATATTATGCTGGTGGACATTTTGTAGCTTGTATAGATGCCAGCTCCTTCTCCTACCTCCTGTTTTTAAAGCTTATGGTAATAGGGATGCAAGCCTTTAAACTTCTCCAAAGCATTTTCCAAACAGGTGGAACCGTTAGTGTAAGCCTTTGGTTAGGGAGGTATGGCTATTACTTGAGAAACACTGAGGCAGAGACATTGATTCATTGTCTTCCCTCTGTGCCTACTGCATTCCCAACACCATGGCAGTCCTAGGACTGTAGAAGTGATTATCCCCAGCTTTGCTCTCAAGTAACATGTAAAATGATAGGTTAGGCAGCTGTGATATATGGTTAGATCCTAATCAAGGACTTTTTCTCCTGTGCTCTAGGTTCCAAGCCCAGGTGCGTTTCTTCATTCTGTTTCCCTCCCTATCCTGCCTCCCTTCTTCCTTCAGTTTTTAAATTTTTTAATCATTCTGTCTTGGTATTTGGAGCAAAGGAATTTATATAACCTTGAAGACAAAGCATATTTGTCATAGACCAATACAAAAAAAAATCTTTATTAATGTGAATCAGTGGAACTTAACGATGTCCAGTTTTGTTGCTTTAGCAATTTTCCTTTCTGTCCATACTCTAGGAAATGGAGAAGTGTGCAGTTTATGCAAGGACACCTCTCCCGTGACAGCAAACACAGGACTCAGGAGCTGGCTGCCTTTCTAACCTTGTTCTCACAATAGCAATTGTGAACAATGATGATGACTGACACTCTCATCCATCATCTGCCTTTTTCCAGATGCTTCTGAAACTTATATTAAGCTTCCCATCTCCTCAGTGAGTGTAGAATGCTGTTTTATTTTACAGTAAATATTTGTTTATTTTATGGACAGGGAAATTGAGATATTGAGAACCTAAGTGACTGGATAAATAAGTTATGGACACTGCTGGGAAATATTAGCTAATGTTTATTAAGTCCCTGTGGAACATAATACTTTCATGAGTCCTGTGCAATATATTTTGTTTCTGGCTTTCTACCTGATGCTTTCAGAAAGTATTCCGTGGAACTTAATGCCTTGAATTTACTCTTTTGTCCTCATGGGGAACTATTGTTTGGTTTTTGGGTATTTCATGTACATTTCCATTTTCTTCATATATTTCAATCTTTGCCTTTGCTGTGCAGTATTTAATGATAAGAACATTGGCCACATTTCCAAATTCAGCTGTTCCATTTTTCAAGAAAATACAAACACTGTGACATATCAGTTGCTGTGCCACTAGCAGAAAGGAGAACTAAGAAATCATTCTCATAACCGGAAACTATTCGAGTAGATAGTTTTTAATAAGGACAGCAAACATGTATATCATTTTGGTTTGTATCTTTTTAAAAGGAAATACATTTTTGTACTTGTCCTAGTTTGTTTCTCCATTGCTGTGACAAAACACTCCGACTGCTACCAACTTGGGGAGGAAAGGGTTTATTTGTCTTACATCTCCTAGGTCACAGTTCAGCAGGGAACCCAAGGTAGGAACTCCAGACAGGAACCTGGAGGCAGGAGCTGGAGCACAGGCCATGAGGGAACGCTGCTAACTGGCTTGCTCCCTGGCCCCTGCTCAACCTGCTTTCTTATACAACCTAGGCCCACCTGCCCAGGGGTGGCATCACCCACAGTGGGCAGGGCCCTCCCATATCATTCAACAATCAAGAAGATGCCCCACAGACATGGCCACAGGCCAGTCCAATGAAGGCAATTCCCCAATTGAGGCTCCCCCAACCCAGGTGTGTCAAGTTGACACCAAAGCTATCCAGCACAGTATTGCAGAGCATTTTAGAACTTCTGATACCCAAGGTATGTGGTGAATGTCAAATAGAACATGCCATGTTTTTTTCTGCGTTTATGTTAGCAATAAGTTCATTAATCAAGAGTATATCTTTGGGTTCCTGCTCTTCAGAACACACTGGTAACATAACAGAACACTGTTTTTCAACATTCACTTGCCAGACAGTACTGGAAAAGCAGGGTGGGCAGACAATCCAACTTTCAGAAAAGCTGTTGAAAATTCCTTCTCCTCACTCCTTGAGGATGTTTTGAGCAGCAGACTGTGAAGGAGAAGTGTGCCATCTCCCCACTACTCCCGTGTATATCTAGTCTCTGGAAGGTACCTTTATGGGTAAGACAAACTCCCTGCGAACTAGAAGTCATCCACTCTGTCCCCTTATATTCAGCTCGAATAATTTTGAAGCCAGGAGGGAGAGACCTTACTATTTATTTAGGATAGTAGAAGTAGTTCAAAGAGAATGTGACAAAACACAAGTCTCCTTGTTCTTCCTTTATACCACACTGTGTCTCAGATGACACCTGCTCAGAAGTTTGCTCTTCAGAACAACGAGTGAGTTTGGTACAAATTCTTACATAAATGGCCTTTACAATCAAACAGACTAGAAATAGCCTGTACAATCAAATGCCTTTTGCAATTTTTCTCACAATAGTATTTGAATCAGTCAGCTGTCCTTTTATTTCTTTGTAGTTGCTCATCTGGCCCTTTACCATCGTAAGGTGTGGTGTGTTTTTACAATAGCTATATTGTATTTCAGGCACTGGTGGGCCTTCTTTCCTCATGCTCCTTGACACATATAAAGTGACTTGGCGTTAAGATCTAATGCACTGCAGGAGTCCTGTGCAGGTTTTTAAATCGTTGTTTTTTTTTTTGAATGTCCAATAAATATAGTCTGGGGACTAAAAACCATTAATTGTATGGCTTAAAATAAGTCATAAGCAGGACTTTATTTCTCTTAAGTGTTTCCCCCAAACATATATAAGTCAAATAAAAATGTGTACTTACATTGTAGATTTTTAAGGGGGCACCTTTGTGTCATGTTCATGGTCATTTGCCAAACAGCCTGTTTTCTGAAGCTTTCTGCAGGGTGGTACCCATACTATCATGATCATGTGGCTTCTTACTTGTCAGTAGATGACAGTCTGTACACTTGGATCATCTGTAAGTCAGTTATTTGGAACTTAGAATACATTTTCTCAAAGAAATAATCACATTTCACTTGGTACAAATCCTCTGTGTGTCTGTAGTGTTTCTCACTGTAACTTTCTCAGGATTTAATTATATTGAAAGCCTGTTTCTAAGAATGGATTGATAGTTTGACTTAAGATTCTAGCAGCACTTTTCTTCCTAGTGAAACCTGGGGTCAAGAAGACCATGCAGGATTAAAATATGTAAACAGAGGAGGCTTAGAGATTATCTAGTCCAGCCCTCTTACTTTTGAGAATAAGTTTATCACCCTCAGCATGCCCAGGAATGGTTATCAACACTTGGGTCAGAGTATTCTTTCTGAGAGAGCCAGTGTGTGACAGGTGGATTCTGTAAGGTCACTGCAGTGAGAGGTGGGGGGGTGTGACCTGAATTTGATGAGTGTTTTTTAGAGTGAACATGGGAAGGGAAGGTAATGGTGTGCTCTGAGGACAGGAATGAATATATAAGACCTTCTTCCTAGAAAAAGCATCACTGTACTCTCTTTGTAAAACCACTCTACTGCAGAGGGCATTTCTGAAAGCAGGAATTGGAGTGTTTCAGTCAGCAGGTGAGGAAGAGGAGCTTCTGTGGAGTTCCATCTGGGCTGTGGAGATGATGAGACTGCCTGAATACCGGGTGAGACATGCACAGCTCATCATAGTGCCTGGTGAAGCATTGTTGAGTGGGAGAGAAATGTTAACTCTACTGCTCAGTGGGGTGCCTGTGTGCATATGCTGGAGCAGGATAAAAGAAACCGGCTGCTTTTCTGATGAATCAGAATTAGTGACTAAGTGACAAATCCTGGAAGGTTTAATGGAAAAATTGGACTTGAGAAACCAATTAAATAATATTCGAGTACTACATTTTACAATGAACTGATGAAATGCCCCAGTTTCATACACAAGAAGATACCTTCATTTACACTGAATCTTGTAAATATTTATATTTTATTAGCAGTGGAATGTGTTTCTGTTTGTATGGTCTAAAAGAGGATGTTTCAAGAGGGGAAGATGGATGCTTTGAACTTAAAGTGAGATATTTTAGAGCACTCTGGGAAGAAGCCAGGAGGATCTTTTTGATTCACATAGAACCTCCTGAAGATCATCCAGAGAGAATATTCTCATTTCTGAAGACTACTTTAAAATGGCTCTAAAGAATATTGTTTCTCTTACTTCATTTTATATTTAAATCTTTTATTTCCATGTATTTTCCTTTCTAAAAATTTTATTTCTAGTTAGTGTATATATGTCTATCTATGATGTGTGTCAGGCGTTATATACATGCCATGGTGCATGTATGGAAGAAGGCAGAGGACAATTTTGTGAAGTTGGTTCTCCCCTTCTGCCTTTGTGTGAGTTCTAGAGACAGAACTCAGGTCATCAGGCTTACCCAGCAAGCATTCCTACTCAACAAGCCATTTGCTGGCTGTATTAGCCAGGGTTCTCTAAAGAAACAGACCTGGTTAAAGGAAAACACACACACACACACACACACACACACACACACACACACACACACAGATTTATTAAATTAGCTTACAGGATATAGTCCAAGTAGTCCAACAATGGCTGCACTACAGTGGAGAGGTGGGAATCGAGTAGTTTCTCAGTCCACAAGGATGGATGTCTCAGCAGTCCCAGTCTGGCACTGGAGGCATTGGAGGATTCCTGGAGATCCACTAGTTTTCAGTCTTCATTGGGAATCTGAAGAAGTTGGTTCTATCAGAGGAGGACTGTCACAGCAGCAAGATGAACCTACCAGTTAGAGAGAAGGCAGCAGGCAAAAAGCAAGAGCTCCCTTCTGCCGTGACCTTTTACATGGGCAGCCATTGGAAGGTAATGCCCACATTTAGGGTGGGTCTTCCCACTTCAAATAATCCAAACAAGAAAGTCTCTCTGATTTCAGTTAATTCCAGATCCAGTCAAGTTGACAACCAAGGTTAGCCATCGTGCCAACTCACAGGCCCCTAATGTGGCAGTGCAGCTGTCTCATTGTTTAGGAAGCTTTTTATATATATATATTCAAATTTCTGATGAGATATCTTTAGATATTCTAGAGATTAGTTAATTTCACCTTTGGTAGCACAAATTCACAATTTGTGTAGTTATGACCACTGAAATTAAAGACAGCTGATGTAGCATTGGCTTTCTTTGTGAAGTTAAGGGGCATGGTTTGGAGACTGCTACTTCCCTTCCTGAGGGGCAGGCTATCCTCAGTAGTTGTGTGATCTGTGGGTGAGGAGTCTATGAACTCCCAATCAAGCTAACATTGTAGTCTTACCAGCTTTCTGACTCTGGGCAAGCACTTTAGTCACCTAAGCTTCTTTCCTTGCCTATGACATGGGCTGAGCACTTGAGCTGGCAGTGACATTCTCAACATTCAACCATGTGGGACGGGTGCAAGAGCTTGGCGTTTGCTAGCTGTCCAGTGTTTCCCTTGTTTATTTTGATTCCATTTGTGGCTGGGCTCTCCTGGCCCGTTGCTAATAAGCAGACTGGTAGGTGTTCATGGTGCTACAGAGCCAGGAAAGACAACCTTTATAAGCGCTTTGCCTCCATGTCTAAGTCAGGAGCTTTCGCAGTGTCCTTCTTCGATTCTCTCCTTCAGTCCTGCCTCACTGTCCACCATGTATAACTGGGATATGCGCCTGAATGTTTGTTCTTCCTTGATCTCTGTTTGTGGACGTGATATGCCTGATCAGGGTTATTCCAGCTGGTGGGTGGAGTTAACAGATTTGGAGAACAGTCTTACATTTTGCTCTGTTAGGGCAATTACCATAGAGATACTATTTTTGCTTATATTAAACAAAACAACTATTTATTTAGCTAGTATCATGTGCCAAGCAATGAGAAACAAAAAAAAAAATATGTGTTCTCATAGAACAGAATCTCCTAGTAGGACAGGCAGATGATGAACAGATACCACATGCCTTGGGTTTTTAAAACTATAAGGATAGGGGCTGGAGAGATGACTCAGAGGTTGAGAGCACTGACTGCACTTGCAGAGGACCTGGGTTCGATTCCCAGCACCCACACGGCGGCTGTAAACTGTCCTTAACTCCAGTCCCAGGGGAATCCGAAGCCCTCTTCTGACCTCCATGGCATTGCACAACATGGGTGAACTCACATGCAGGCAATACAGTCAGTCATACACATAAAATAAAAATAATAAAATATTTTAAAAAACAGAACAAAACTATAAGGATAAAGAAGGCTAAGGTGGAGTAGGGTAGGTACTGGTTTAGACAGGGTGCTCAGAGCAAGTGTTCAAGCAAAGGCTTGAATAAAATTCGGAAACAAACTATTAGCTATGCAGGAGGTAAACCTTTCAGAGTGGAAGCCTTAAAGTCTCCCTGGGATCAAGGAGTAGAAAGGGTGTGTGTGTGTGTGTGTGTGTGTGTGTGTGTGTGTGTGTGTATGTGGAAGATGACACCAGAGAGACATCTTTAGATATGATAAGGACTTTGCATTTCTTCCTAAAGTGGGGAGGAGAGTTTTGAGTATTTCAGAAGAGTGTCTCAGTTGGATTTCACTGTTTTGAGATTGCTTTGGCTACCATATAAAAATGGACCTTTGGGGCTGGAGGGATGGCTCAGCAGTTAAGAACATTGGTTTTTCTTACAGAAGACCTGGGTTCAAATCCCAGTACCCACATGGCAGCTAACAACTGTCCATAATTCCAATTCTAGGGGATCCGATAGCCTCTTCTGTCCTCTGTGGGCATTACACTACATGGGTGCACTTACCTACATGCAGGCAATACATGCATATACATAAAATAAAAATAATAAATAAATTTTTTTTTAAAATCTGAAGCCCTCTTCTGACCTCCATGGCATTGCACGACATGGGTGCACTCACATACATGCAGACAATACACTCGTACACATAAAATAAAGATAATAAATAAAATATTTTTTAAAAATGGACCTTAGGAAGGTCACCTGTTCCTCATCTAGCAGCAATCAGTTGTCAATATTCCTTTAGATAAGATTGGGGTCTGCTGTTCGTTTTCCCAGTTCTATGCTGGGTTACTGTCTGGGAGTCCCTTGGGCCACCCTGGCCAACAACTCAAAAGAAGGTATCTCCTATCTGGCATTGTTGCTTGTTATGTAGCCTTTAGCTATACATATGGATGCTTAAAATATTATATTGGCCCCTTTAATCTTTGGTTATACTTTCCTTTTGGGTGTTTAAGGCCATACAGTTGGCCCAGATAAACCAATTTATTTTTACTCTTTAAGGTTTTGTTTTGTTTTGTTTTGTTTTGTTTTGTCTTTTTGAGACAGGGTCTCCCTGTAGCCCCAGCTGTCCTGGAACTCACTGTGCAGACCAGGCTGGCCTTGAACTCACAGAGATCCTCCTACTTCTGCCTCCCAAGTGCTGGGATTAAAGGTGTGTGAAGAGAAGTCACTCAGTGTTATTAGCAAAAATAATGAGTCTTTCGGTAAGAAACTATGTCTTACAGGGCTTATACTGAATTCAATATTGTATAACTGTACTAATTCAACAGCAAACCTAAAAATTTTATAGCCACTTTTGAAAAAGATGTATTTTTGCTCTGGAAACTGAGTATGTTAAAGCTGTAATGAAATGCTTCTTCTTAAAAAAAAAAATGGACCTTAGGGAAGCAGAAGTGGTAGTAGAGAGGAGAAAGCCATTGTGATAATTAATGATAAGTAATGATAGCCTGGACTAGCTTTGTGTATTACAGGTATATTATGAAGATTTGCGAGAGGGTTTTTTTTGACATGAGTATTAGTAAAACAGAAGTCATGCATCTCTCAAAGCTTTTTCATCTAAACAATAGGAAGAACAGGTCTGTGATGTCAAGAGATAATGAAGACTAGAAGAAATCTTGAGCAATAAGATCATGATTTCACTTTGGGGCATCTGTATAACCAAGTCTGTATATTGAGCATTGGTGGAATACATGACAGTCAAGTTTGAATGGTTTCATATCATCACCCTCTTAAAGGATAACTACTAGCCAGGCATTACTACCAGGCACTTCAAATGTGGCTGTTATAGCTGAGGAACTGATTTGTATTTAGTTTTAATTAAGTTAAATTAAATTTAAGAAGTCACATGTGGCTGTTGTTTTTCATGTAACTCAGTATTGCGGACTTCAGATGCTAATTTGAAGTTATCAGCACTTCAGTGCATTGTAAAGCCTTGAGAATGGATAAGTCCATTTGGGAAGAGAGCTGTGTAAAGAAGAAAAGACATCTGAGGATGGAGACCACTGGTGTAGAAGTTAGCAAGAGAAAAGTCTACTAGGAAAGGATGTTCAAATAGAGCTAAGTGGAAAGGAAGAAAATATCTGGAGGATATGGCTTCACAGAAACCCCAGGTCCTAGCAAATAATTGTTTCCTTATAATTATTTCTAAAGTGAAGGATGTTAAACAAGTGAAATGCTTACTCAATGTCTGTAAAGCTTATTTTCAGAAAACATGTTCCTTTACTTAAGATTGTCACACTAACTTCTTAGAACTCCCAATTGCTAGAAGTCCCCAACTGTGTTCAGTACTTCTTATAGGTTCATCTTCACAACATCTACCACTGTCCCACCCTACCAATCCTACTACAGCTTATTTTGAAGGCACTAATATGAAGACATCTATATCTCTTAGCACTTTGGGTGAAGGAATCAAATGTTTCTCTAGCCTTAGACTTTCCCTTTCTCTCATACTTTTTGTTTCCGATATTGTTTACTTAAAAGTCTTTTTTTTTTTTTTTTTTGTCTTTTTGAGACAGGGTCTCCTTGTAGCCCCAGCTGTCCTGGAACTCACTGTACAGACCAGACTGGCCTAGAACTCACAAAGATCTGCCAGCCTCTGCCTCCCAAGTGCTGGGATTAAAGGCATGCACTACCAGGACCAGCACTTAAAGGAGTCTTTTTGAGACAGGGTATTCCTATAGCTCCAGGTGGCCTGATCTGGAACTCACTATGTAGACCAGGTTGGCCTGATTTTGTAGAGATTTACCTGTCTCTGCCTCCTGAGTGCTGGGATTTATGTTATGTGCCACTTCGCCTGGCCAAGGAATCCTTTTTTAAAAACCTTTTTGTTATTGTATGAGTATTTTGCATGCATATATGTAAGTGCACCTTTGCATGCAGTATTCATGAAGGTGAGAAGGGGGTGTTGCATCCTCTGCAATTGTAGTTAAGGAACATTATTAGCTGCTATGCAGATGCTGGGAACTGAACCCAGATCCTCTGCAAGAGCAGCCAGTGTTCTTAACTACTGAACCATCTCTCTGAAGTTTTAAAATGACTTTAAAAGGAGTCATTTTAAAGGAAGTTCTTAGATAGGAAATCTGGAAGTCTTATGTACACTTGGCTTCTGTCAACTTTCAGGGTCAAATCAAATATTATATGTGACTGAGAGGTAGATTTTACTCTGAGTCTCTGACAGCTAAAAGTGTTATTTTTCCCCTCAATGAACTTTCCTTTTAATCCTCTCCTGTACTTTGAGTTTTAATAGTCAAAATTTTCCCTCTCCCTTTTCTCTTGTGTATGTCCTTCCCTTGTTCTTTCCTCCTCTTATTTCTCTGTTTTGAAAGTTCTCCTATTGTTCTTATGTAGACCTTGACTCACCTTCTCACTTACTCTAACCATATGTATGCAACTTTGCTCTATTCCCAAGGGCCTGATAAGCCTTCATTGGGACTTTCTGTCCATGTCTGTCTTCATTCTCCACACCAGGCACTGCCTTACATTCTATTTTGTATCTCATGATCCAAGAGCTCTGCCATTCACTTGCAGAAAAATTTCAAAACCAAGAGAATAACAAAGCATGCCTTTTCCTGGCCAGTTTTTCCTTACCAGTTTTTTTTTTTTTTTTTGTTCTTTTTGAGACAGGGTCTCCCTGTAGCCCCAACTGTTGTGGAACTCACTATGTAGACCAGGCTGGCCTCAAACTCACAAAGATCTGCCTGCCTCTGCCTCCCAAGTGCTGGGATTAAAGGCGTGTGCCACCACACCTGGCCCCTTTCCAGTTTTTAATGTATTGGTTATAGTTCTAATGCTAATTCATATTAGTAAGATTTTGAATTAGCACTAAACATTTTTAGTACTCATTTTCCTTGTTCTTTATAGCTGTTTTTTTACCATCTCATAACAGTATTATAGCTGACACAGAGAGTGCATTCTCATTCCTGTGTTAAAAGTACTCAGTGTCATGTATGCAGTGTTGGAACAGCAAGGTGTATGGAGGAGCAGATGGCAGGGTAGGATGGGGCCTGACCTGAAGACCTATGGTGACTTTCTGCAGTGAAGTACAAGGGAGCCAAGGAATTGGTGTCACTCTTAAGCTCTCCAGAGTTAAAATCTGCCAAGGAATAAAAGCAAAGCTATAGCTTGCCTTGAATGATTAAAAGTCACATGAAGCATAAGGTAAGAAAACCCCAATGGACTGGTGCATAGAAAATCTGCTATAGTCAAAGCTATACTAAAAGCAATTACTTAAACTCTAGAAACCACAGGTGGAAATGAGCATGGATTATATATAATACAAAAGACAAGTGCACGCATATTCCCTGCCTATTGGGCTTTTAACATAACACAAGCTGATTAAGGCAAAATATACAGTAATTAAGGCCTGTCTTAGAAAGGGTCAGATCTGCTGGGTTCTTCGTGCATTCATACATTTAGTTTATTTTGATTTTTTCTATAAGGATAATTATATTACTTTAAGGTATGAATTTTCACAACCTGACTACATGGAAATGACTGATTATTAAATGAGTTCCATGAATTTAACCTCATAATTCACTTACATGCCATTTATGTGCTAGCTGAGAACGTGTGCCTTCTAATGTTTCTGTGTGTTAACTCAGCTGCTTTCCCTTATTGCTGCCATATTACAATGAATGTTTTCTGCATTTTTATGGAGAGCTTATTAGCAGCCTAAGCTTCATTTAAAAGAACTTCTTCAGTTTATGAATACAGTTCATCCCTGTGAATGAATTTAACACTTTAATGCTATTTATTTACTCCACATCTTAAAATGTAATATAATAAATAATGGGTCCCTTGGGCTTATGGTAAAACTTAGTGATCATCCTCTCAGCAGGAAGGTGAACACAATTTGAGTGGAGAAATAATGATCAAAATTCACCATGCTCACTGGGATACCATTTTTATACCTGAATCTAATAAAGGCACAATTACAATGCTTAATATTATGCTTAGAACTGGCATCTGAATGTAATGAGACTTAGCAATGGGACAGACTCAGTCATATAAGCAGCATCGTAGAAGGTTATATCACCTTCAAACTGGAAAGTCAAATAAGATAGTACTCTTAATAGTCTGTAACCCTTAATTTCCTATGCTAAATGAATGCTGGGTTAGTGCTTTTCGCCCTCTTTACCCACAGAAAAACCCTCAACCTTTTTTATTTATTTTCAGGGAGAACATTGCTCCAAAATCCTCTCATTATCAATTACATTTGGAGTTTCTAAGATGATTGTCATCCACATATACATACAATATCTGCAAACTTAAGACTCTCATAGTCCTCAGTGGGAATAGGGCTATTCTCTCTTTTCTGGATGTTCAAGTGCTGAAGAGATGGCACTTGCTGCTCTTGCAGAGGACCCGGGTTCAGTTCCCAGCACCCGTGAAGTGTCTTACCACCACCTGGAACTCCAGCTCTAGGGGATCTGACACCCTCAACTGGCCTCCATGGGCACCAGGCACACAAACATGTAGGTCAATACTCATACACATAAAGTAAAAAAAAATCTTTAAAAAAGCAAACAATTCTGATTATATCCCAAGGTGGTTATGGTTATTTTTTTGTTACCTTTAACTTTTACATTGTATTATTTGGTTTCATTATTGATAGATATTTGTTCTTTGAAATAATAAATAATTTTAAATGCCAATAGAAGCCCAATTCATAAGGCAAATGAATGCCTTCTGCCATGATGTTTGCCCACCCAGAGGGTGGAGCCTTTCTTCAGATCCAGATAATGAATGGTCTCAAGTCTTCTATATTTAGAAAAGAAGTGTGATATTTTTACTTTTCTTGTGAAACCCTCATATGTTATTAATTGTTAGAAAAAAAATATGTACAGGTTATCAATTTTACAATTGTGCTTTATCAGTTCATAAAAATAAAAATAAAAATACAGGATCTCATGTAGCCAACACTGGCCGTCAAATTCACTATGTAGCTTGTTGCCTAGGCTAGCCTTGAACTCCTTATCTGCCTCCACCTCCAGAGTGCTAGTATTCCAAGTGTATATCACTGTATCCAGCTAGTTTGTGTAAACATTTATAAAAATAAAAGCAAGGCTCCTAATGGATTATTAGTTCCTAAACATCAATATTACTAAGCTACTATATTCTTTTAACATCTTAACATAATAATTGCCAGATGAAGTTAGGTTTTACAAAGCAGAACCATATATACATATATACACACATTACATATATAAATGTGTACACACATATGTGCATACCACACACAAAAATTTCAGTGCTTCTTTTATATGTGACATTTTTATTTTTAATCTTTAAAAAAAACCTTTAAATATAATTTTAATGAACATTTATTTTGAAAGATATGGATGGTAGAGAAAAAGACTGAAGTTTTTCATATGGTAATTGTCAAGGAAACAAATGATTATGTGACTGCTTTTTGCTGCTAGCCTATCACAGGATTTTTATTTTTATTTAGTTTGTTACAGAGCCCCCTTTTAGGCCCTACTCTCCTGGAACTCACCAGGTAGATCAGGCTGACCTTGATCTTACCTCCCTCTGCCTCCTGAGTGCTGGAATTAAAGGTATGAGCCACCATGCCTGGCAGACAACATATTTTTTTTTTTGACATTCAGGAGAATTATATTGATTTATTCTCTGTAACCCAGTATTGTTTCTGTACATACAGTTCATTGATTATTAGCCAGAAAAGTAGGTCTATGTATTTCACAGCATTTCAATCTGAGAAGACTTTTTTAACTTTAATATGTTTATTTCAGGATATGGTAAGCCAACTTAGGAACGTACAGAAGAGCTAGTTTGCTATGGGAATGCAGTTGTTTATCAGGAAAGAGATGACTTTATTCTGGAGTATCCTGAGGTCTCGTCTACTAGTTGTCTACCTCTAGTTGTGTATTTTTTTGACTTAGAGCAGACTGAATTCCTGATGGCTTTGCCTGAATTAGGCCCATACTGCATCTTGAGGGTCAGATGGAAGGGCAGATGCTTCAGAAAGCAGATTTTAGCTTAGGGAGTTAAGAGCTCAATACTTATTCCTGTTTGGGACAGCTTAAATTGTAATAAAATCTGCATCCTTTTAAAATATTTATTTTTAACTTCCTCAACCCCTGAAGGCCTTGTAACACTTTTTGGTTCTCTTATCAGGCTCTTCTTAGTTTCTATCTTACGTATTATTTTTGCTTGTTACATCAATAAAAACACACAGCCTCTATTTGGTAAGGTTACCTACTCCATGAGCCTATAGCTTTGAAGAAGAGCTTGTCAGACAGAGCAGCTGATGCAACACAGTTAAGCAAGTGGTCTTAACATTAGTGGGATTTTTCCCAGGCTGGGTCTCACTATGAAACCTAGCCTGGCCATGAGCACCCACTTCTCCACTTCTTCCTCTGAAGGGCTGAGGTTATAGGGATGTCTCTCACCACATCCAGCAAGAGTTTCAGTCATCCATTCAAGAAGTTATTTATTAAATAATGATTGTATTTCAGGAAATATTTCAGGTGCTAAACGGCACTCATTCTTTGTCTAATTTGCCTTTCTACATATATAAAGCAGATTCTTGTCAAACTACCTATGTGTCTTTACCTAAATTACATTTATAATGTTCTCAAATTCTTACCTTGAATATGCGTAAAAGCCCAGCATGCTTATTTTGGAGAGCAGGATAGAATACTTGTTACTTTATGACAGCTGCTAAATATTTAAGCCACATTAGCCTAGACAGGCTAGACAGTACTGGGTCTTTTTCTAAATAGTTTGATTACCCTTCTTTGTAAATTATTTGTGGATCTCTTCTCTGGTAGATCATGGTCCCTTTTTAAGGTATAAGAGACAGAAAGAAATGCAGTATTTTTGAGAGGGAATGTTATTATACTTTTGTGATTAATTTCCCAATAAGTCATTTTGTTAACCTCGACTTTTCTCATTTTTCTCAAGAAAGATTTACCATTCTTTTTTTTAAGTTAAATTAATTGATAGTCTATATATGATATATAAGCTTATATACTCTTATTTTCTAAACAGTTATATTAGTGAAAAGAATGTGTTTGAAACCCTTTTTTTCAAAATAGGAGGTTCTTACATATAGAAAAATTTCAAGTCATATGAAATCATTATTTACATTAAAAATCTGTGTGTGTGTGTGTATGTGTGTGTGTGTGTGTGTATGTAGAAAGTGAAGTATCTCAAAAACTGAGTTATTCTGAGTATTTATATTGGTTTTATTAATATTCTCCTTAATATATTATTCTGTTTTATTGGAACTCCTTACTTATTATGCATGGAACAGAACTAACTGGTAATTTTTAGTATCTTCTTAATCTCATATTTTAAAGTTTATGATTAAAATGCATTGCTATACTTGAGAACAAGCCACAAATTCTACTCTTTTTCCATTCATAGAAGCTTCTACCAAATCTTTGGGTTAAAGTGCTGTATCTAGGAGATTTACTGCACTTGATTTGTTCTTATCCTTAGTCACGTTCATCTTTGTCAAGGCCTTAGTGACCTCACCACAAAGGGGATATGGTAGAGTTTCTCATATGCCCTGATATGCATGCCCCAAATCGAGGAAAAGATTGTCATCCAAGTTTTCCACCCCTAAATAAAATTCCCAAGCTTCACTTTTTGTTTGTGTTTGTGCTGCACAACTTGCTTGGCTCTAATTTTTTACTTTGGCTTTTTCTTCTTTAGAAGCCAGCTTCCCACTCATGCTTTAATTTTACAAATATTTCTTAATTGCTCACCAATGGCATAAACCTTGCTAAGCACTTTCATAGTTAAAAATTAATGAAAAGTCCTTTCTGTTTTCTTCAAAACCTACTGCCACCTGAAGCAGTAATTGATCTTAAATCCTTTGTTTTCTGTTATACTTACTAACACAGACTCTTTTTTATTAGCTTAAACTGGAGTGTTTCATATATTTTAAGTTTCTTTCATTGTTAGATATGTTTGAGAGCACTTAAGTGAATTAATTAATGTGGCCTAGTGAATTGGGACATGCATAATATATTTACAATTATAATTTATATTTATTGTTATACTTATGTTCAATAGTGTACTGTGGTTAAAAACCTCATTATAATTATACTCTTAAATTTTCATTCTTTTTACTATGTCTCAGTTTCTCTTCTGTATTGAAATTAATTACAAGCTTTAAAAACACATTGAATTAAATTATATCTCAGTTTTCTATTATGTATGTGTACATAAAAGAAGGCACAAAGTCTTATGTAAATAATCATGCTGTATGCTAGAGACATAGATAATCTTATTTAGATTTAATTCCATGTACAGTGTATTTCTTGGACCCTTTTACTGCTCCATAGATAGACTCTTTTATTCCACATACTAACTCCAGTTCTAAAACATGGGGAAATGTTAGTTAACTAATTGAAACACTCATTTGGATAAGAACTTAAGCAAGGTTCAGTAGTTCTCAATTTCCCACTTTGCTTTCAAAACACAATGCAAGTATGGAATTACCCTCTTTACAGCTTATGACCCTTTGTGTTCACTCACAAGGAAATAATTTAATGCAGTTTACTCCCAGCTGTTTCCCTCATGCTGACTCCATTATTAAAGTAACTAATTTCTTAAGGTTATATTTATTTTGAAATTATTTCATTTCTTTAGAGGTCATAAATTTATTCATACCTGGTCTCATTTTCCTTTTGTGTCCCCCACCCCTATAAATTTCCATATTTTATCACTAACCCAAGTCTTGATAGCCTCCCTTACCAGGTTGATTTCATACTTCCTAGAACTCTCCAAGATCATGGGAGCACTGCCAGCTGAAGGGAGGAGGAAGTCCGTTGTAATTAGGTAGCAGGAGGACTTATGCATGGCGTTATTAGTGATAGTGTGCCTTGGAACCCCCATTCTTAGGTATTTTATTTTCATATTTTTCCTATTATTCTCTGTTCTCAAACCAACACAAGGACTTATCTTTTATTAAAATTTTTGTATATACCAAATGCATATTAT
>NW_008340915.1:900872-904219 GCF_000622305.1 Nannospalax galili | reverse complement strand
AACTTCTGATTCTTCTCTACTGTAAGCTTTTCTTAGAGAAGGAACTGTTGTGCTGACAGTGAATGAGACATTGAGAAAATCTTAAGAAATTTGATTTTCAGAATTTTACAGTTTTTCTATTGCTTTTTCCCATATTTATTCCCTTTATGCCTTTAAATTCTCTACCAAAGCTCTTTTTCAGATAGCGCCATGCTTAAGTTCTTTTTCTCGAACTGATAATAACCAGCTTCCTCCTCTCCCTGCATGCTGTGAGTGCTCTGGTGACCTTGGAGGTTTCTGCTTGGTATGGCTGTCTGCTGCAGAGCCGCTAGAATAGAGCTCTGAGTCTGATGTTCAGAAGCTCTTCCGCAGCTAATTTACGTTGCTCTAGGGCTGTCCTAGAGTGTGTTTTAGCTTCATTTAAATCTTACCTTCTCCATGTAGGATGGTACAGATACCATAGTAACTATTGACATCAATCAGTTGACACTGGCAGGTACTATGTAAAGGAGGCCTTTTGCTACTAGATTCTTCTTTTGCTCATTGAAGAACATTATGAAGCTAAAAGATTATTGAATAGATCTGTGTATGGAGGTGCACACTTGCAATGTTAGCACTTGAGGAGCTGAAGCAAGAAGATTGCTCTGAGTCTGAAGCCAGTCTGAGCTATACAGCCAGTGCCAAGTAGCAAGACAAAACAAAAACAAAACGGCAACAAAAAAACCTCTCAAAACTAGAAATAGGCGATGATATAAGCAGTTCAAAATTAGTATGTTAATGTATCTATGAACAAAGGTAAGAGTTAGTAGAAATGAATTGTAACACAGTTATAAACGATTCTATCTCAGTATTAAATAGTGCTTTTGTCATATTATTTTAAATTTTTTATTTTTTATTTTGTGTGTATGAGTGTATTGCCTGCATGTATGTGAGTGCACCTGTGTCATGCAATGCCACAGAGGTCAGAAGAGGGCTTCAGATTCCCCTGGAACTGGAAGTTAGGGACAGTTTGTAGCTGCCATGTGGGTACTCGGAATCGAACCCGAGTCCTCTGCAAGAGCAGTCAGTGCTCTTAACCACTGAGCCATCTCTCCAGCCCCCTTGTTGTATTATTTTAGTTAATTGAAAGGCCTCCATGCTTTTTATTGATTTTATTTATAAATTTATGTATTTTCTCCTTTCCAAGGTGTAGCCTATATCCCACAACATAATCCTGTGATCAGAGGCTAAATGTCTTTGTTTTACATCTGGAGAAGAAATGGATGTTTGTGAGTCACTCCAGACAAGAGAATGATTGATAGCTTTGATATCAAATCCTGACCTGAAATAAATTTTGTCTCAATTTGAGAGGAAATAGTAATAACACAGGCCCTGTCTGCCAACCAGCTCAGACATATTTGACTTTTATTTTTTGGTCTCTCTTTCTTCCCTCACTTCTTCCCAAGATTGAAAAATCTTGCATTTTCTCCTAAACTAATTTAACAATATGGTTAATGTTTAAAAATATCTAAAATAGAGACTACAGGCAGCCAGCACTTTATACGTATTTCATCTAATGCATTCCTCACCTTGCATAAATCTCCAGAAAAGCTTTAGGAAGGAAACACATTTCCCCTGACACAACAGATGTAAAATGGATATAAACCAATTACTTTTTGCAGTTCTTAGAGCAGTATCAGGAATACTGACCCTTCTGACTTCATTTTCAAGCAAGAACTCTCTCCAATTCCCGCCCCTAAGTCTGGCAAGGAAAAATGATTTGAACTGAATTCCTAGTAAGAAGCAAATAAGGGTTTTCAAAGAATAATTTTACTAGAACCTATGCTGCAAATCACCTTTCAAACACTCAGAAGGTAGTTATTTAAATATATTTAAGCCCCTAATCACAGAGGTCTTTGATGAACTTTTCCCACTTTAAATACATCAAAGGAAGCAAAGAGAGTTGAGAAAACCATTAGAAAATCATTATAATAAACACCAACATTGATCTCCTTCTCTCCACTGGAAGCCCCCCTTTCCTTTTCTTAAGCTATTTACATGGGCTTTTTATAGTAAAATACTCAAATTCTCTCAGACTATTCAAAAGAAACTTAATTTTTTTGTAAAGCAGCAATGTATTCTTTAATATTTCAAGGAACCCAGGCAGTACTGTGAGTGCCTACTTTTGACTGTGACTTTCAAGTTGAACCTTTTTGATGGTAAATAGCTTCCTGCTTATGCCTGTGTGTTTTGGCTTAAAAAAATCAATCTCTGAGAAAATGGGCTTCCATCTTCCTTTCAGCCCTGTCTCCTTTGATGATTGATGTTAATTCAGTAAGCTGCTGACCCAGGAAAAAAGAATTGTTTGTGCTGTTGTTTTGAATAAATAAACTTACAAAGAATCAATGGCTGTAGCTTAGAGAAATGAGGTGGTAGAGCCTCAAGTCTCTCTCCTGTTTCTCATGTAAGTAAAGCAGGGAAGGGGCAGTACAGCTCCAGATGCCTTTTTGAATGATAGAAACTTGCTTCAAGGTTTTGTTTTGTTTTGTTTTTTTTAATTTAACAATAAAATGTTCTGTCTGTAGCTAATGTGAGAAAGGTCTGTATTTATGACAAAACAGATATCTACTGGCTTAATAATTCCAAACTGACAGTAGAAAATGAAGTGTCTACATTTACTGGGAGTCATCTTACCTTCAGTATTGTTAGATGAGGACTTCAGTCTTCTTTGTAGCTGGTGAAAATTTTTAAGGACTTTATATAGTTCTAAAATTGAAAGGCAGTATGTCTGCCAGACTCAAATAGTTAACTCAGGTGACTTTTCTGAATTGTAAGACTATTTATTGACAA
Source organism: Nannospalax galili (assembly GCF_000622305.1). Taxonomy (NCBI): domain Eukaryota; kingdom Metazoa; phylum Chordata; class Mammalia; order Rodentia; family Spalacidae; genus Nannospalax; species Nannospalax galili. The sequence continues at coordinate 901,411 of NW_008340915.1, read as the reverse complement.
ATTGTACTTAAATAGCTTTGCTTTTTCCATCTCACCATTTCCTCTACCTAAACCATATCACTAAATGGTAGGATCATAGAGTAAACAACTACTTCTTAAAGCAAAATGTGTTTAAATGAGTTCCTAGCCATGATCATGAGAGACATACAGTTAGTGCTATAGCACATCTAAGCTAACTGGAAATACAAAGGCAGCCTTGCTTTTTATTATCATGTATTTTGGTACCACTTTTTCAGGCTTGTGTAGTAAATACTGTATCACTTCTTTCACTTATCCACAGTTCTAACCAAATCAATGTAACATTTATGTTAATAGTACACGTGGGGTCAGAATTTAACATTAACTTTCAAATTATAAACAACCTTATATAACAAGAAATAGTGGAGGTAGGCGCAGCAGTATGCACCTATAGTCCCAAGCTACTTGCTAAGCTTATGTAGGTGAAGGGTCCCTTGACCTGAAAAGTAACAGGCCAGCCTGGGTGATACTCTGTCTGAACGAAAAAGAAGTAAAAAGGCTAAGTAAAGTATGATATTTTC
>NW_008340915.1:895529-900770 GCF_000622305.1 Nannospalax galili | reverse complement strand
ATAAAATAGAAGCATCACATCACTTTTTGCTGTTATTCTCAATAATGGTACGATGATGTTATTTTCATGAAAGCTTTTAGTAGCAAAGTGAAATATGTAGTTTTGAGTGAATGTGAGGTTACAGAAACAATATGATCTCAAGTTATATGAAGTATTACTAGGAGAAAATATAAGAAATTATAAACATGTTATCTCTCGTTTTCACCTCTTTTTCTGTGTTCATCCAAAGAACATGTCTATTAAAATTTGAAAAACAAAGTGACTTTTTAAAGTCAGTAGTTCCCCTAGAGTGTTTAAGAATGCATCTTAGTAAAGTATTATGATGCAACTAAATATACTTGGACAGATTCATATAAAAGAAGAGTAACATCTCACCTCATAGAACTTCGAGTTTTCAGCTTAAGCTCGTTCAGACGTCAAGTTCAGACTCTACTAGTACTAGATGGTTGTTCTTAGGTCAACCACTTAAATTTATTTATTTAGCCCATAAAATTGGAGTAAGTTTATCGCATAATGTAGTTGAAAAACACTGAATGAGAAAATACATATAAAGGAGGTTTCTAAATATTATACAAGACTTACAAAATATTCTAGACTTTTTTGTATGTATAGAACTTAAAATGTCCTGAAATTTCAAGTATGAATGGTATTAGTCAAAAGATAAGAACGACAAAGTTCAACAGTGTATGAAGTATGGCTGAACAATTATAAAAAGAGGTTTATCAGACTGTATTTAGGCTTGAGACTAAAGCACATTCCTTATTAGATTTGGGCATACTAGGTTAGATCACCTGGATTCTAGTTTATTTCCTAGGAAGAGGGTCAAGTAGACAGTCTAAGATAAATTAGCAGTACTCTTGATTTAGAAGGCATGGCTACTTTGTGTGTAGCTCAAGCACTAACTAATAATTCACTGCCTTATAGCCCAGCTTCTTCTTTATTTTCCTTAATTCACATTTAGTCTACAGTAAGGGGAGTCACTCAGAATGAGTACATGCCCATTTACATCCACCTGTGTTGTGTGAACAATGAAGTATCCCCCAAAACTGCCATTGGCATCAGAATTCGTACTACTCTAGCATGAAATTGGGCATCTACTTTACCTTTTGCTTATGGTCAGCCAAGTCTGTTATTTACTTTAATGAGTCAAGTCAGTCTTTTTCAGGCTTAATTTCTTCATTTGTAGAGGATTCAGCCAGGTGTGCTGTTGTGTGCCCTGTAGTCCTAGCTACCAGGTAGAAAAGGGGGCAGGAGAATCCCCTGAGGCTGTAAGCCACCATCCTGAATCCCTGTCTCAAATACAAAACCAAGCAAATGAAAAAACAGTTGAAGTATTGTTGTGATGGCCAAATGAAGTGCTATATAGAAAATACCTTTTAATTAAACCTAATTTGGAGAAACAGGATATGTGTTAAGCCTTGAAGCACCTCTGCAAAATTATTTATTATTGTGGTGCTTTTAACACAAGTCAGCAATTTCTTTGATATTATTTCCCCTAGGAAGCAAACCTGCTGCTGTAGAGTTGGGCTGGATGCTGATGGCCTTCCTGACACTACCAAATATGGCACAGTCAGGGAGGTTACTCTGTGACTTTCTCCCATTCTTCTCTGTGCCAGCCATAAAGCCTGGAATTTTCTCACCTTCCCATGAAGTCAACATAAGACTCTCATGTGAGAGGTGTGCCCAGCCAGTACTTAGATCACTACAGAAGATACAACAACCACAGAATTTGAACAAGCAGACCTTACTAAGTGCCCCCAACCCCAGTTTATCCATATGAGTAGTACCCACTTTGTCCAATAAGTGCTCTCCACAGCTATCCACTTCTTTCAAACCCCAGAAAAATACACAGATTTCTTAGTCCTTATGTCTTCAGTTGTGAAGGCACCCATGTCACCTAAAACTTATGTTAAATGCATTTGTTTGTGTTGTCTTTGTTAATCAATCTTTTGTTTTCTATCCCTCAACCATGAACCTAGTGCTAGGTGAGAACTTTTTCTCCTATAACATAGTGACTTACCGCTCATGAATACAATGCAGTGGGAAGGAGAGTTAATTTTGAATGGAAGTTCAGAGATACCACCTATAAGCGCTACACTTTATATCACCCATAGTAACACAGATATCATCTGTGTATCAACCATAGTAACACAGATATCATCTATGTATCACCCATAGTAACACAGATACCATCTATGTATCACTCAGAGTAACACAGATACCATCTATGTATCACTCAGAGTAACACAGATATCATCTATGTATCACTCAGAGTAACACAGATATCATCTATGTATCACTCAGAGTAACACAGATATCATCTATGTCCTCCTGTGAAGAAGACAAGGGCACTTCACCTTTGGGAGAGTCTTCCCCCAAATCCCTAGCATCTCTCTAGTCCTGGGAAAACACAAGATAAACTAAGTAATTCCATCTACACCTTTCAAAAGCTTCTGAGCCATGAAAGGTGAAGGATTGTCGAGCTAAGCTAGATTGGAGGAAACTACCGAGACACAGCAGCCTAATTCAGTGTGGCCTCAAGGATTGCATCCTTCAATGGAAAGAAAACAGTAGTGGGAAAGCTAAAGAAATGAGAATGTGGTCTGCAGTTTAGTTAGCAAGGATGTGCCCGTGTTGATTTTAGTTTTGATAGTTGTGCTATAACTAGATAAAGGGAAGTAGCTAAGAGTATCTAAGAATTCTCCATGCTATCTTTGTCAATATGGAATTCATTCAAGCTAACTTTTTTTTTCTTTTTTTGAGATAGGGTATTCCTATAGCCCAGCTGGCGTGAAAGTCACTGTGTAGACCAGGCTGGCCTCTGTCTCACAGAGATCCACCTGTCTCTACCTCCTAAGTGCTGACCTTGAAGGCATGTGCCATCATACCTAGCTCAAAATAACTTAAAAAAAAATTCTCTGTCATACGGGTTTGTAATGACGTTTTTCTGACTAAGTGGTATACTGTGTATTGAATTCAGTTATATATAATGGAGAATATCATATAACCTATATAAGTTAGAAATTAATGCATGGGTATAGTTCATTGGTAGAAAACATGATTAGTATGTAGAAAGCCTTAGGTTTTATTCCTAATCACCCCCCAATAATCTCTTTAATTTTGGTTCACTTTCCTTTGTTAATATTTTAGAGAAATTATTTTGTTGGACATTTTTCTTCTGACAGATCTATTATACTTGTCCTTTAATTTGACACCCTTTAAAACAGATGCTCTTTCATTTACTATGGGGGGAAGAATGTGAAGTCAAATGGTTGAAATGGAAACTTATTAAAATATACAAATTTATCCATTTGACAAATGGTAATAGAGAATTTATAAAATCCAACAAGTCTATTTAGCATGATAAAGATAAATACTGTTAGCAGACGTGATTAACAGGCACAATAAGCCCCTGCTCTATGGAACCATGTAACTACTGTGGACTGGTATATCTCTACCACTGTCTTATGAATTTTGCATATACAGCTGGGCCTGGTAGTGCATGCCTTTAATCCTAGTACTCCAAGGCAGAGACAGGCAGATCTCTGAGACTGAGGCCAGCCTGGTCTACATAGCGAGTTCTGCCAGCTGGGGCTACAGGGAGACCCTGTCTCCAAAAAAAGAATGTACATATAGTAATTTATTGAATCTTTACAACTGTTTACAACCTATTAGACACTGACACAGAGAAGAAAACTTTAATTCTTACATTATACAGGCCAACCATTTACCTTAATTCTGAATGTTCCCTTTACCAAGGTCCAGAGATACTGTGTGGTACATTACATGAGAAGGACATCACTTGAGCCATTTCATAAGCCATGTGATTCATGCATATACTGTGATTTCATCACTGTTCAGCTATGTATCAGGTGTAAGTAGTAGTTAAGATTAGACCATTTTACTACCATGTAGGTTTGGAGGGTTTCAGCCAGGTCCCAGAGCACCCTGTTATTTTTTCAAACACCAGTTTAAACATGGCAGACAAATACATGAATTTCATCTCTTGTGCTGAATACCATGAAATGTTTTTCTTTAAATAACTTGAGATGAGGTGTGTAGGCTCAATTTAAAGATGCCTTTCCCATCTGTATGTTCTGAGCACTGTGACTCCTTTGAATGTCATTTCTCCTCTCTTCTTCCCTGGTCTTTCTTTGTGGGGCACGGCTTCTCCATCCTTCCTGAGTGTTTATATTATATGGCTCATTCCAGCTGACACATTCTGTTAGTGTTATCAGACAGATTAGAAGGAGTCAAATCACTGTGACTGTTGTTTCTCATTCTTCCAGGCCAACAAGCTTGCTTTCAGATAGAACTCCTTGATTGCTCTGCTTGGGGCAGAATTGATCACTATCAAGTTTGCATTTTATTCTACATCTGATTTATTATTTTAGCTCACTGTGTGCTGATTTCATATGCAGGGTTACGTCATGTCTTAGGGCTCTGGTGTGATATATATTAAACTCCTAAGAGACTACAATAGAAAGATGAGCAGTTTATGAATTGATTATCTGAGCTATCATAACTAACATCTGTAGCTTTTGAATCAAATGAAAATGCATTGTGATGGTTATTCTTTCACTGATCACTCATTAAGTATTGTTTAAATTAGAAATATATGAAAAGGATTTCCAGTAAAATCTTCATTTAAAGCCCTACCTGATTATGCTTTATGGTCTCTTGCTAGCACATGATCTCTTTTCTCCAATTTTGGACACTTACATAAACCAAGAAAGGAACTTTGGAAATTCTATTCAAATAGTTGCCACTTTTGTGACTTACATTACAAATAAGGTAGTATATAAAATATGACAAGTTGGTAAATGTTTTCCCAATACAACTAAATATTCAAGATTATGAAGAAACAAAATTTCTAGAACATAAGCATTTCCTCCTTTTAAAGGGATAGCAGACTGAGCAAATGATCACAATGTGCAAAAGATTGGCAGCCCAGTCTCTACTGTGTTTGAAAAGCCACAGAATGGCATTTGTAACTTTAAAGATTTTATTGTTCTGCTAAGGTGGAGTGCAGTGTTCATCCAGTTAGTTGTGACACTTCTACTTTAACAATTGTGGCAATGTTACTTAGTAGTCTAGTGATGAGTGAGGGCTGGACATCCTCCAGAACAGGTGTTTCAGGTGCTAAACACAGATGAAAGATATCTATCCTGAAGGATTTAAAAAGTACTAAGGATACTAGAAAACCTTATTATTTGAGTTTTGATGCTTACTTTTCTTTTC
>NW_008340915.1:874000-895511 GCF_000622305.1 Nannospalax galili | reverse complement strand
AGTGTCTCCCTGTAGCCCCAGCTGTCCTGGAACTCACTATATAGACCAGGCTGGCCTTGAACTCACAGAGATCCACCTGCCTCTGCCTCCCAAGTGCTGGCACTACAGGCATGTGCCACCAAGCCTGGCTTGCATTTTTTTAAATATATATTTTATTTATTATTTTTATGTATATGTGTGTATTGCCTGCATGTAGGTAAGTATACCCATGTCATGCAGTGCCTGAGGAGGACAGAAGAGGCTGTCAGAATCCCTGGAATTGGAGTTATGGACAGTTGTTCTCTGTCATGTGGGTGGGATTCAAACCTGGGTCTTCTGCAAGAACAGCCAGTGTTCTTAATTGCTGAGCCATCTCTCCAGTCCCATGATGCATTCTTATAACTGTAACAAATGCAAAAATAATGGTTTAATTCCATACTGTACATAGCATGCTTCTGAAGAATGTGAATCATAATGCAAAATTACCATTTAAAAATTGATTTCCAAGTATTGGCAATTTAAAGAGCAATTATCTTGACTTTTTAATATCATTGATGACATTAAAACTTTTCCCTTAATATCTGTCAAACCTGTGGGTTCTAGGTCAAAGAACATCGGGTAAGAAAGGTAGAATCACATATAAAGAAAATTAAAGGTCTTTGGTTTCTGGCAAAGTTGAGAGCTGAGATGTCTAGAAAGCATTCTGGTATAAAGCAGATAGAAATTCTGGGTGAAATGTAATAGACTTCCTTTTAAATGTATTGCCGACCTTGTTAGAGAGTAAGACGTCTCCTGAGGATGAAAATAAAGAAAAAAACTAAAAACCGGGGCAGTGAGCAGACACTGATCTGCAGTCGCCTTGGGGCATTTGTCAGTCTCACTAACCCCCTAGATTTGAGCTGTAGCAGCAGCAAACTATTAGAGAAGGGGCCTGGGCCTGTGTAAGATGGGATGTAGAATTGAAGGGAAAAAAAAAAAAAAAAAAAAAAAAAAAAAAAAAAATTTCAGGGAAAGGATAGTCTAGGAAAAAGAAAAAAAAAGAAAAAAAGACTTCCTTTACCACCTCAAGAAAACAGGGAAGGAAGGCAGGCAGGCAGGCAGGAAGGAGAGAGGGAGAGAGAAAGGGAGGGAGGGAAGGAGGGCGGGAGGAAGGAAGGAAGGAAGGAAGGAAGGAAGGAAGGAAGGAAGGAAGGAAGGAAGGAAGGAACCACCCATATACCAGCAAAGGGAGATGACAATGACATTTGTCTTGGCAAAATAAACAGTTCTTCTTAAAGTGCATTCCTTCAGCTTAGGCCTTGATTCTTCCTGTGGATAACACCTTCTAAAACATGAGTTCACAGCTCCAAAAGGCAGAAATATACAAGGAATGTATAACCATGGTAGAGTCAGTAAAAATCGGAAGTAGTTCTATTCATTCCTGATAACTTTAGAAATAAAATTACTGACTGCATGATATAAAGTAGGTGTATTTTACCATTTAAAAAACAAATTTGGGTGAAAGCCATGAGAAGAGAATAAGATGCTATCATAAAATAAAAGATAGATGTTAAAATGAACCAAACAAGCTTCTAATAATAAAAATTAAAATTTTTGCATTAAAAATTAAAGAGTCAATAGCTGACTGAAAACACTCAGGAAAGCACTGACAAACTTGCCTCATTCTGAATGAAGTACTTCAAATGCACTATAAAAAGACAAAAGATTTAGAAAATATAAAAGAAAAGTTTAAGATACAGACTTCTGTTTAGAGAAGCTGGGAATTCAGTAGGAAGGCTCATGCTTAGTGTGTGAAAGGTTTAATCTCCAGCACCAACAAAACAATGTAAAAAACAAAACAGGGCTGGAGAGATGGCTCAGCAGTTAAGAACACTGAATGTTCTTGTAGAAGACTGGGTTCAAATCCCAGTACCCACATGGCAGCTAACTACTGTCCATAACTCCAGTCCTAGGGGATCCGACAGCCTCTTCTGACCTCTGTGGGCATTGCACAACACAGGTGCACTTACCTACATGCAGGCAATACATGCATACACATAAAATAAAAATAATAAGAAAACAGGTTTTTTTTTTATCTTTTTAAGAAGAACCACAAGTTCTTTGACCATATTGAGATAGAGTCCATGCCCTAAAACCTTGGCAGGCTTATGAATGCTTAAATTAAGAGTATGGTGTAAGCCGGGCGTGATGGCGCACGCCTTTAATCCCAGCACTCGGGAGGCAGAGGCAGGGGGGGCTTTTTGGGGTTAAGGACCGCCCTGGGCACCCAGGGGGGTTCCCGGCCGCCGGGGGCTTCAGGGGGGGCGGGTTTTAAAAAAAAAAAAAAAAAAAAAAAAAAAAAAAAAAGAGTATGGTGTAAATCATGTAATTTCCAAGATAAGGTCATTAACAGCTATATAGCTTCAGTTAGATTTGCTGGACTAGAACTTTTGGATTCATTAGGTAATTGGAAAGAAATCTGGCTATTCTGATACCACAATGTTTTGAGGAATGTTTAAGCTCGTAGAGAATGCATCCCTATTTATTTGAGTGTTTCTGTTATCTGACTCTTCCTATGTGACATAGCATTCACATTGGAGCAGACATGATCCACCCCTGAATCCTTTTTAAAAAATGATTTATTTATGTGTATGCGTGTGTACGTGTGTGTGTGTGTGTGTGTGTGTGTGTGTGTGTGTGTGTGTGACATGTGTGTGTGTGTGTGTGTGTGTGTGTGTGTGTGTGTGTGTATTACATGTTTGTGGGTGCCTGCAGAGGCTAAAAGAAGGGATTGGATCCCCTGGAACTGTCCAGTATGGGTAATGGAGACAGAACCCCGGGTCCTCTGCAAGAGCAACAAGTGCTCTCAACTGCTAAACCATCTCTCTAGCCCCTCTGCCTGAATTCTTAGCCTGTAGGATGGTAGTTATTTTACATCAAACTGTTGGGAGATGGCTTTTTTATGTAGTAGTGAGTAAATGGAACATATTGGATGACTAGATCAAATATACATATAAAAGAACTGTGCCACCAATGGGATCTGTTATTCAAATACCTTTGCTTATGGGGGACATTTCTCATTAAAACTGTCACATATTTCCATAAATATTATGCCACATTTTGGAAAGGGCTGTTAAGTTTTATTTGTCAAATGCCTGGAAAATATTTGGATTTGTCAGCAAGAAATGAAGTACCTGTGAGTTGTAGTTGTTATTTTTCTTACGATTGTGAGAAAATACTTGATAAAAGCAACTTAAGGAAGGAACAGTTTATTTTAACTCACAGTTTGAGGCTGCAGTCCCATCATGGCCAGGAAGGCATAGCAGGCAGAGCTTGTGGCAAATGACTGTTGTCTTTGCATCCCCAGTCAGGAAGCAGAGAGAAATGAATGGTGGTACTTGCCTTGCTTTCTCCCTGTTGTTCAGTCCTAGACCTGAGCCCATGGAATGGTGCTTCTTGTATTTAGACTGAGTATTCCCTCCTCAATTGAACTAATCTATAGAATTCCTCAGAGATATGCCAAGATATGGCATCTCCTGTCTCCTAGGAGATTCTAGATCCTTTCAAGTTAACATCAGTATTAACTATCACATATGCAATCATGAATGGAATAGAGAGGTAAGTGAACAGAGACTAAGTAAAGGAAGCTGAGAACTGAAGGAGTGGGTATTTTTAAGTATCAGTAAGTGTGGTGGTTGTGACTTACTACTATATTTTTCTCTCCAGTAGAAATTTGTTTGAATGCAGAAGGCGTTTTGGAGATTTAACTGGGTTTTGAAATCTTTTTGGCAAGGCTTTCACTGAATTTTTTCAAACAGTAGAAGCCCATTCAGATTATCTAAAGTGCTGTGTCCTAGTCTGTGACATAGTTAGGAACTATTTTAAAATGCACACAAAACAAAACAATGGTAGTAGATACTGTACTGCTGAATAAAGACAGTGGAATCTGAATGGTAACCAGCCTGAAGTACTTGTCCCCTGTGATGATTCCAGTAACTTCCATGCTCACTTTTCCCTTCCTCATGGCAACACTTTTTAGCAATTGAGTTTCTTCCCCAGCATTTCTCTACACCATGATCCTTTCAAAAAAAAAAAAAAAAAAAAAAAAGTTAGGGGGCTGGAGAGATGGCTCAGCAGTTAAGAGCACTGGCTGTTAAAACAAAACAAAACAAATAAAAACAACCTATAGAATTGGAGGACGTCTGTATTTGCCTTCAAGTTCTCTTAAAATAGTTGAAGCTGTTTAGCATGAGTTTATATGCCATTGAACTCAAGGTTAGAATCATGATTGAGATACCCTATAACACAAATAGAAATGTCCTGAGGTCATTGTGTAATTTTATAGGGAGCGTCACCTGAGCCAGGAAGGAGTTGGCATTGTAAGTTTTTATAACATGATTAACTCTGGGACAGCTGACCTTTATGTGAAGTGGGTTGAAATGGAGCTATCTGTGTAGGCATTCCTTGTTCAGAGCAGTCAGTACAGTATGTGCAGAGCTACTTGTGTTTTCCTTTGATCAATGCATATGCTTAATTAACTAGAATGAAAATCTTAAAAACATGAAAATATGCAGTGAAAAAAGGTGGCAACATAAAACAATACCTTGCAGATTTAGATTTTTTTTTTTTTTTTTTTTTTTTTTTTTCAATACTTTTTTTGGTCCTTTTGAGACAGGGTCTTCCTGTAGCCCCAGCTGTCCTGGAATTCACTATGTAGACCAGGGTGGCGTTGAACTCACAGAGATCCGCCTGCCTTTGCCTCCCAAGAGCTGGAATTAAAGTCATGCACCACCACGCCCAGCTACCTTGCAGATTTTTTACTTCAGGATTCCATGAGTTAGTGATTCTGCTTTCCGTTAGAAATAACGGTATAGTGAGGATTATTGTCCCTTTGGGACTGATAAGAAACAAAACAGTGCCCTATTACATTAGTTATTAGTATTCTCTGTTCTAAGTAGTATGGAAGCCATGGAACTAGGAGAACATGGCCTAAATATATTTTTTAAACTTGTAAATTATCTTTCAGTATCAGTAAAAATGTAATTCATTGTTCTTAGAAAAATAAAACTGCCACCAGATACTGTGGTACCCACCTTTAATTCCAGCATGCAGGAAGCTAAGGCAGAAGAATTGAAAGTTAAAGGCTAGCCTGAGCTGCAAAGCAAGTTCCTCTCTTAAAGAAGACCTTCATATGTAATTTAACTTGTCTTCCATTTGAAATATTCGGGACACATACCTCTATGGTCTTGGCCCAGTTTTATTTGACAAGAGTCGCTTCTTTGTCCCCCTGTGGGAAAACTTTCATATTTATATTATACTCTAAATACTTGAAAAACCAAAGGATTCTGTTTGGAAATAACCAATGGTATCTTATTTGCTGGAAAAGCAGTCACAACCTTCTGTGTTCATACTGAGATTGTGCTAATCCTGCCTTTCCTTAGATATGTTTTGTAATATTGCTGTTTATATAGTCTTTTCTATCTGGAACCTAGTCCTTCCCCATCTTCTGTTATCCCTCCAAATATCCCTTCTGTTATCATTGTAGGTCAACTAGTCTGGAAAAAAAGAAGTCTTGAAATTCTGTCAGTCTCCAAGCAAAAAAGCCGACACATTGTATATCGCTTGGAACATAGCTGTCCAAGAACATGTGTGTGTGTGTGTACCATTTTCTCAAAGGAATGACTGCTTCTGAAAGTGTAATAACTTCTACAGGCCTCTTGAAAATAATATTTTGTAATATAATGACTAATATTTTCAGCACTGCACTAAATGCAGTACAACAGAATTACACAGAATACTAATAGGAAGTGTGTACTGAATACCTTCTGTATACAGAATATGTTAGTTATGCTGAACATGGAATAGTGAGCCACACAGGTGTGTCCTCGGTCTTCACTAGCCTGATAAATAGAGTGGGGAGAGACAATAGTGAACAAACTAACAAACAAAAAACAAAAGGATTAGAAAATTCAGTAAATGACATGAAAGATGACACTATGGACTAGTGAGATAAAGGACAGAAAGGAGAGGCCAGTTTGGGAGGGTGGTCAGGCAGTCTGTCAAGTATGGTTGTGATAAGACTCAATTTGATCATGGAGTGTGCAGTGGTTTGGATGAGAATGTCCCCCACAGACTCCCAAGTATTTGTGTAGTTGACCCCATTTGGTGGCACTGTTTCCAGGAGCTGAGGAGGTACAGCCTTGCTGGAGGAAGCACATCACTGGGAGTGGGCTTTGAGAGGTCTTAGCCTTACTGGATTTCCAGTTTGTCTGCCTCTGCTTCCTGCGAGTGCTTGAAGGTGTGAGTGCTCAACTCTCTGCTCTGATGCCCGCTGCATGCCTCCTCTGCCGTGATGGACTCCCATCCCTCTGAGACCTTAAGCCAAATAAATCCTTCCTTTTATAAATCCTTTAGCCATGGTGTTTTACTACAGCAACAGAAAAGTAGCTAATGTAGAGGACTTTTAAATGTCCAAGAGCTTGACACATTTGAGTAACTGAAAGCTTTGGGTGTTAGAAAAAGTTATACTTAGAAGCTGGAGAGATGGCTCAGAAATTAATAAGAGCACTGGCTGCTCTGACAGAATACCTGGGTTTGATTCCCAGCACTCACATGGTGGCTAATAACCATCTGTAACTCCAGTTCCAGGGGAATCCAGTGACCTATTCTGACCTCCGTGGGCATTGCATGACACAGGTGCACTTTCATAGACAGGTAGTATACATGCACACACATACATGCACACATGCATGCATGAAAAAATAATAAAATGCTTTTAAAAAGAAAAAGTTATACTTAAAGTCCTGTCATGTCTTCACATGGAAAAGATTCTACCCTTTGACCACCTTCTGTGTCTACCACATAGTCTTGTGGATGATGTTTCAATCCTGTATTTGAAAGAGCATCTCATCTCTGATGGGAGCAAGACAAAGGGAAATGATGGTAGTGGGTGGTCGGTCAGGTGTGTCCTTTGGAAGGCATTCACTGCGTGCTTCTGGACAGATAATGAGTGTGTAGAATATATCTGTAAGAGTTTTAACCTAAAAAAACAATTGTGAAGTACTCAACAAACAAGGGCCTAGGAGCCATAGACCAAAATATAAAAAAAGAAATCTAAACAAAATTAATCCTCTATAAAGTGTTTCAGAGTCCAGCTGGTAGCAGAATTTACTGGAACATTCTGCAAACATAGTCTGCCCTGCCCTCTGTATTCACAGGTTCCACATCTGCTTCTGTACCTAAAATTGTGTCTGTACTGAACATGTACAGTTTTTCCTTGTCATTGCTTCCTAAATAATACACTATAACAAGTGTTTTCATAGCATTTGCATTGTATTAGATATTGAAATTTATTTAGAATGGATGTTTGAAGGCTATATGTAAATGTGTACCCTTTGATATAAGAGACTTGAGAATACTTAAATGACAAACACCCTTAGGCAGTTCTGAAACCAATTTCTTCTGTATAGTGAGGGAGAACTATAGCTTTAAAGTATATACAAGATGTAGTTTTCATTTAACAGTAGTTTTTATTAAGCCTTTCAAACCAGGAACTACTACGAATGCTTTTGTTTCTGCTATGTAGAAACTTCTTTTTGTCTCCTCTCAGTGACTTCAGATCAGTGCTATACATACACATGCCTTCTGCTCTGCAGGTGTTCTCATCTGGTCACCTCCTTGTAGTCTCAAGAAATTCTTGTTGAGTAGAGTAGATAGATAGATGAAACCAGTCCCAGATTGTTGGCAAACACTTCATTATACATGTACTTGAGTGATCCCACTTCCATGATCTCCTCTTTTAACTGATAGAATTTCCCCACATTGCCAGTTGTGATAAATGGGGAATATATGTATTTTGAAAGTCAGCAGTTTTATTTCATACTCAGTTTATCAGTCTGTGTTCAGAAGCACTGAGTTCAGTCTGTGTGTGGCAATCAGTGTTCACTCTTGCCCCATTTTCATCAGGAATTCTCCAGCATCTTCCCTTCCCTCTTGTTAGAATCAGTTAATAATATTGTGGGGTAAAAGTATAAGCCTATGTTAGGTACTGTGTTCAGGATTTTAAATACATTATTTTGTTCAGTCCTTTGATACCAACACTGGTGATAGCCTAGTTGTAAATAGGAATTTAGGTAGCAATTCCTAATTCACTGAAAATTATGTAGCCACATTTAAACTGAGGCTTCCAGAACCCACTCATTCTCTTGATTGCCATGTGGATTGTAATCAGGATAAAATGAGTAAAGCACCATCTGTGTTCTAGGCACTGGGGATAGAAAAATAGCCTTGCAGATCCAGTCTGTCTTTTCCTTACAGAGAAGGATGACAAGGAGTAGATTTTTCTGTAAGCAGAAAAGAAATGAGTTTAGAAAGAACGATAGGGCCCCTGGGAAGGCTCAGGGAGGAGGTTTTTTTGAGCTGGGCTCAATGAGAATGCCAAATTTGTGCAGACTTACTCAGTTCTGAAGAGATAGTGTTTGACAAGAAGTCCACAGTGGGACCCCTGGACCAGCCTCCCCTGGGAGTTTGTTAGAAATATGAATAATTGGCCTCATCTAGACCCGTGGGATCACAACATTGGAAGTACTGTTCCCACAATATCATTTTTTCACTCTTTACAGAAGATCTTAGCTATATTCAAATTTAAGAGCCACTATAAATGGTGAAAAAAATAACTTGATTTATTTTAAGAATTAGAATATCATTTCCATTTCTTTCCCTTACATTCCCCAAAGAACATAGTTGTTTATCACATCTAGGTTGTCCACCTCTGATCTAACAGTATTTGAAAGGGAAGCAGTAAAAAATGTGCACTTTCTGCATTTATTTTCTGTAGTCCTACAATGGATTACATGTCTCACATGTGCTAGACAAGTGTTCTACATGGTGCTATCTTCATGCTCCTTTATGTTAAGAGAGTAGACTTTGTGGCTCCTGACTCTACATTTTACCCTCTCTCTGTAGCTCTTAACAGTTCAGTCCCTTTCAATTAGCCTCTCAGTCTTGAGAAACTTAATAATATTTAGTGGTAAGTTGTCATAATAAAATAATGAATTGCTTTCTAAAGAGTTGGTGAGACCCGGTCATCAATAGTTGAAATAACTGGTTTCAGTGGTAGCAAGATTTCTAGTTCTCATTATTGAGTGATATCTATTAAGTGATCTCAGCATTTTCAAAGGTTGAAAACGGATTCTAGAGGCATCTATGTTATTTTTAATTGTATTACATGAATCGAATCATGTAATAGTAAAAGAATTCTCGATTCCCTTGTTATATTGTAATATGGCTATTATGAGGCATTATGTAAAGTAATAATGTTTTATTGTATGAAGATTGTCATGTAAGTATGGATCAAGTATATTCCACATTTAAAAGAAAAGTTTTACTGACCATTGATATTTCCACTTAGATTTTAGTTTCATTTTCTATATACTCTTTTGGGTTTTGTTGTTGTCGTTGGAATTGGAATAATTAATATATGATTCACAAAGCTGCTGAAAGCAGCACAGTATTTCCGCTCTGCTTTTTGGTATCTTTCCATTGTTGTTGTGTTTATCACTCTTTTGTTTTGTTCTGGTGTTTTGTTTTGTTTTGTTCTGTTTACATGCATCCTTTCTTCTTAAACTACGACAGCAAAAATGCTTTATTTGTTAGTTCTTCTTCTGGGACACAACTAATGTAGTTGTGATAACTTTCTTTTTTCAGTATTTCAAATGACCTAATTAATTATAATCATGTAATATCTTTATTCAATAAACATTTATTGAACACTAAGCTTGTTTCAAAGTGTTACCTGTTTGAGAAAATCTCTGCCAAACATAGGCTTAGAATTGGCTATCAGGATTTCCTAAAGAGATCTGAAAACAGTTCTGAGTCCTGGAGTTCCTCCCTGCTGACTGTGGTATGATAGGGCATGGTTTGGGGTATAGTCACTAAAAAGTAATTTTGATTTAATGAATAAAATGTATTACTTGCCCCTGTGATGGAAAATGTTCTAGAATGATCAATTTCACATCACACTGTTGAGCAATGTATTTAGCTTGGTGCGTCAAGAGCGCTCCTCACGTTTCACTTGATGCTGTGTGCATTTGTTTCAGTCCTGTCTGCTTTTCAATAAACTAGATTTGCCAAACTGTCTTCCACACAGCATTGTTACCCTCACAAAATGTGACTATACTCGTGACCTAGAGATGGGAAGATGGATTTGGAGAAAACATTGGTTAAGTGAAAATTAATAGGTTGGGGTTTTCTTTTGCTTGTTTTTGTGGTTCAACTCTAAGACTTTTCACAATATAGTGTGCTAAAGTACATACTGCCAGAGTGATTGATATAACTTACAATATTTTTCTGTAGTTAAATGTTAACAGAACTGTTCTTTAAAACTACTCTGATTTTTCTCTGAAAGTTCCCTTTTAAAAACACAAAATTTGTACAAGGTACATTATCTATTTTATATGATGTTGATCAAAATTCTTTATGTAAAAGTCATCTTAACTTTGCGTCAGAAGAAATTTAAATGATATTTGTCATGGGTTCTTTTCCTGGATTTGCGTCTAATTTTCTTCGTGAGTTCTCACAAATTACAAAATTGCAGGTAATTGTTTACATTTACTCATTAGTAAAAGGGATGTCTAAGGAGGCACATGGTCAGTTACTTACCTTTGAATTTGTGATTTTTGCATTATCATCTGTTTACCTAACAGGCCTTCTTCAAGATGTATATGTCAAGACATAGAAGTATCAAGAAACAGTCTACATTAACTATTTTTGCTGTTTGTTTTTATTGTCTAAAATAAGTTGACATGACAACTATTTTTCATATGAAGATTTAAGTATCAAATGTATTCCAAGAAATATTACAGAGACTCTTCTTATCATTCATTACTTTGTCAGCTAAAGGGAAAAAGCCCTTCTCTAATTTTAAATATTATTATGGTCTATATTTTGAATTTTTAACATGATCATAATATAAATCTTAGTTGTCTTATAAAGTTTAATTATGAAATTTATGTTGTAGTTTGAGATAGAATCTCAGAAAACTACTAGAGACTATGATTTTTCTGAAGGAAATCAGCACCTGGCTTGCAAGAAGAATAAACCTTCCAGTGTCCAGGAACACTGGTGTGGGGCGGTATCTGGGCCATCACTGTGTGGATCAGTAAGGGTACAACTGGCATTTGAGTTTTTATAGGTTTCTCAAGGGAAGAAAATGACTTCATGTGGTTAAATGTATTTCAGGAGAAAAAAAAATCCACACAAAGTAGATATTAAGAATTTGAGAATGAAATATCCCTGAGCTGATCTGAATTTGAAAGAGCTAAGAGTACTTTAAATGTGGAAGGAGTCCTGCCCTGTGACCCAGAGCCACAAGCTTTGTGATTTTGGAAAACTCCTTTCTCTTCATTCACTTAAAAGACAATGGAAGGTCAGCCTAATATGACTGTTATTAGTGATTCCCTGTTAGGAAGTCAAGAACAGAGTGAGTATGATGACCTTTTTAAGAGAATCAGGGCCTCACTGTGTTGCTTAATTGGTCTCAAACGCTAAGGCTCAAGTGATCTCCCGGCCTCATCCCCCTATGAAGTTGGCATTGCAGGCATGTACTCTGTGCCATCATGTTCAGCTCAAAAACATGTTAAAGACATGTCATAAAGGGAAGGACTTTTAATAAGTGATTCAGTAGCTAATTAATTTTCATCAATAAAAAATAACTTCATATGTGTGTGTATATACTT
Source organism: Nannospalax galili (assembly GCF_000622305.1). Taxonomy (NCBI): domain Eukaryota; kingdom Metazoa; phylum Chordata; class Mammalia; order Rodentia; family Spalacidae; genus Nannospalax; species Nannospalax galili. Next base: position 883,818 of record NW_008340915.1, on the reverse strand, counting down.
TTGAAATTACCTTAGAGCAAAGCTAAGACTAAGAAGTAACTATATCTGCTTTATCTATTTTTATAATATTGTATATATATTTGTGCCTTTGTACATATATGTACATATATATTAACATTAAATTGCAAGGTCTAATTTGTTTACTTCATCATACTGAGATTTAAAAAATTTAAGATAGTCAAAAAATTCCTTAGCAGACAAAGATATGTCACCGCTGAATTTTTGTTTTTGCTAAAATAGTCACTAAAGTAGAATTCTAGAATCTTTTAAGTTATAGGGTAAACATTTAACATTTATAGGCAAGAACTTTGGAAAGCTAACTCTTATTTGAACATTTAGTATCAGTTTACATGTTCATTAAAAGTAGAAATTATGGGCTTGGAGAGGGTGCTCAGTGATTAAAAACATATACTGCCGGGCATGGTGGTGCATGCTGTAGTCCCAGCACTGTGAGTTCGAGGCCAGCTGGGGCTACAGGGAGACACTGTCTCAAAAAGACCAAAAAAAAAGCCAGGCCTGGTGGCGCATGCCTTTAATCCCAGCACTCAGGAGGCAGAGGCAGGAGGATCTCTGTGAGTTCAAGGCCAGCCTAGTCTACGTACTGAGTTCCAGGACAGCTGGGGCTACAGGGAGACCCTGTCTCAAAAAGACCCAAAAACAAAAACAAAAACATGTACTGCTTTTGCAAAAGACCTAAATTCAGTTCAAAGGACCCATTTCAGGTGGCCATAACTACCTATAACTCCAGCTCCAGGAGGATTCGATGCCTCTGACCTCTGTGGACATCTATATACACATGTTCATACCCACACACAGACATACATGCATACATGGAATTAAAAATAATAAGTCTTTAATAAATAGAAATTATAACTTTTTCCTGGTTATATAAGCAGAAGTAAGATTTGAGAGAATCAAAATACAGAAATGTATATTAGTGAATATAAGTACTACTTTGAACTTGTACATGGTATTCCATCAAAAGGTTAAAAAAAAACAGAAGAGTCTTAATTTCCAAGTTGTATTTCATCTTCAATACAACTTGAGTTGATTGTTGAGTGATTAAAAATGCACTGTACTTTTAGACTTGAGAAATCTCAGAAGGCAGGGTTGGAGAAATGACTCAGCCCTTTGGAGCACTTGCAGAGGACCTGGGTTCAGTTCCTAGAACCCATGTGGCAGCTAACAACCTTGTGTAACTCCAATTCCAGGCAATCTGCTGTTCTTTTCTGGCCTCTGTGGGTACTGCATGTATGTGTTACACTTATATACATGCAGGCAAAACACTTAGAAAATAAATAAATAAAAGACATGTTCAAATCACATACATACACATAGCACTTAAAAAATAAACAAATAAAAGACGTGCAAATCAATAGATTGTGGAGTTTACCATCTGAGCCATGACAGTCTAAATTGAATCCGAGTTGATGCATAATACTACTTTAAGGTTTTATTAAAGGATAATATTAACACAACTAGACAAGATCAACAAAATCTAAAGGGCAATGTTTGCCTCTGTAACCGAGGTAGTTTTTAGTTGCTGTTAAAAAGCTTGCTTCCTTGGGACTCTGGAATATACCAATTGTTATTTTTACTCACTTATTAGTTTATAGATTCCAGTAGACATCATTTATCTTGCAATTCTGGTATATTTATAACATTAGAAACAAATTCGCTTTTTAATAAAAAGAGAGAGAGAGAGTTGCTGGAGGGATGGCTCAGTGATTAAGAGCACTGGCTGCTCTTGCAGAGGACCCAGGTTCAATTCCCAGCACCCACGTGGCAGCTAACAACTCTCCGTTCCTGTTCCAGGAGATCTGATGCCGTCTTCTGACCTCCACAGGCATTGCATGACATGGATAAACCTATACACATGCAGGCAATACACTAAGACACATAAAATAATAATAATAAAAGAATATAAAAACATAAAATTTCAAAAAATAGAAAATTTACTTGAGTTTTTCCTAGCTTGTAAATGAACTTTCCTTACAAGTGGTTTGAATTAATATTATTTTATGGCCACTATTTATGTGTACATATACAAGTCTGACCTTTTGTGAACATTTATGTTTATTGTATTAGCTTCAATATAAACAATTAAAATGGAAATAAGTAGTTAAGCAGGTATTAGTGTATTACTGCCTTTATAGAAATTTGGAAACTAGATTTGTCACTAACATTGTATACTGCAAGGAAAAAATATACATAAGTATATACATATCTGTACTCATTTACCTTGTATGCACCAAAACCTCTAAGTCAAGCTACGGATTGACTAATTCTCATATCATTCTACAATACAAATATAATGGGAACTACAAATTTAATTTCCAGTCACAATATATGTGACACATTTTATAAAGTACTGATGATATAAATATTTTTGCTATATTCAACACTTCCAAATACCATTTCAACCTGTACTCATGCAAAGGTTATTAATATGCTGTGTTTTTCATACTGAGCCTTAGAAATGCAATGTGTATTTGACACAGAGCGTACATACATCCAGTTTAAACTAGCCACATTTGAGGTGCTTAGTAATCACATGTAGCTTGTGGCTGTCGATATTGAATGGGACAGGGTGGATGAGTATCAGTCTAATTATGAATAGGCATAAGAGTTATAAGACTATTAATATTAATTCATAGATCATTTGACCACCGCTCCAGTAATTATTGCTTCTTTGGTATAGAAAATATAAATGAAACAAAGTAGAAAAGTAAAATAGTCATCTAAATATAAATGGACACAAAGGGTATCTGCTAAAAGAGCTGCCTAAATTATTTTCCTTCACTTGTTGACAGAAGCTACATTTTCAAAGTCAATACAAATAGAAGAAAAGGAAAATTTCTAGGTCCTGCTGATTTCTTCTCATGTTGGGAAAGAAATGCCTGCCTACCTCAGGTGCCAGGAAGCCTGAAGAAGTTAGAAGCCCACCTGAGCCCCACCTCCTTTTTCCTCTCACAGAGTGCTTTGACTAAAACTTTTCTGAGGGAAGATTCAGGATTGATTAATTTTCCCAGTTAATGTGAACATGACATTAAATTATGCAGGAGCTGTCTCATTACAAACTACCCAGACTGAGTGACCTCAACAAAAAATACTTACTTCCCAAGTTTCTGGAGCTGAGAAGTCTCAGATCTTAGCACTAACTTGATCAGGTTCTGATAAGGGTCAGTTTTGGGCTTGGACATTTATTCCTTCTCATAAGCTCATAGGGCATAGCGGGGGAGAGAAAAAGAAAGGGAAAAGGTCAAGAGGAGAAAGGATAAAAGAAAGGCTATGACTTACCTGGCTATGTCCTATGGGAATGCTGTCTTTATGACCACATATAAACGTTCTAAAGGCCCCACCTGCTAATGCCATAACATTTGGGATTAGGGCTTCAATCTGTGAATTGGGGACGGAGATACAAGCATTTGACTCAGTGATGGACTGCTTTCACACCTTAAGGTTCACTGTCCCAGAAAACCTGAGTTCTTACAATATTTTTGAGTGTTTATATTAAATAGACCATTTTCCTGCTTCGTTTTAGAAAGGAAGAAAAAAGAAAGGAAGGAAGGAAGGAAGGAAGGAAGGAAGGAAGGAAGGAAGGAAGGAAGGAAGGAAGGAAGGAAGGAAGGAAGGAAAGAAAATGTAAACTTAAAGTAAGGAGACTCATTGGGCACACAATGAATTGCCAGGTACTTTGAAGGATTGCATAGTACCTTTTATAGATAAAATATAAAATTTAGTACGTACTTGTGATAAGCTAAGAAAGTGGTATAATATTCATTGTTATTTTAAAGTTTTTTATTCTTTTACATTCATTTGTTGTGCAGGGGACAGGGTGCATCCCACAGTGTGGAGGTCAGAGGACAATTTGTTATAGTTGGTTTTCTTCTGCCATGTTCTGGGAATTTCTTAGGGTCAGTTTCGACAATCATTTATTTATTTTGCCAGACTGGGGATGGAACCCAAGGACTTGTGGGTTCCCGTGTGTGTTCATGCTGGGCAAGCACTCTGAGGCTGAGCCTTGCCTCCAACCCCCCTTTAGAATATGGAGCAGCTCACTGACTCTCATGCCGTCACTGAACAGGGACTTTGCTAGTTGTATCTCTATCATTCCAGTTTTAGTATGCGCTGTCAAAGCCAGTGAAAAGCACTGATAAATAGACGCAAAGAAAAAGAAAGAGCAATGTGAGATACCAACTAGACTAACAATTCCTATTTTAAAGTAGATTTTAGGTTCTGCCCACCTTTTGTTTTTTTTTCATTAATTTCTTTAAATTTTGTGTTTGCTAGGGAGCCAACACAGGGCCTCTGCCTGCTAGGCAAGCACTCCACCAATGAGCTGCACCCATATGCCTGCAAAGACTCATTTCTGAAATATTTTTCTCATCAGTTTTGCTTCTAATGGATTTGAGGCCCTGAAACTTTACGTTGTGTTTATAGTGACAATAGGCTATTAATTAAATAATGGTATACAAATACCTCAGTTTTTTGATGCTTTGTGGTTTACTTTATTACTGTTTTGAGAGCCTCAGTGTATAAACTAATGAGAGACGTCAGACTCAAAAGTTTTGAAGTTGGATTAAGTCTATGGAGTCATGATTCTAACTAGACAGAAGTACTGACATTTTTACAAAATGATGTAATGTATGACCATTTAGTATAAGAAGAGGACAGTTAAAAAAAAAAGAGAATACACAGTCATTAGCAAATAAAAGAAATTTGGCATAAATGTCTGAGTAAACTAAAATAAATGAGGAATTAGAGGCATTTATCACGATCAGCTCTTGTAGATTTGCACTATTAAGTTTGCACTATTAAGTTTGAAGACTGCCGTGAGTTGAATGTCCCCTTTGAAATTCATGTTGAATTTAGAGTGGAGTTTCAGTGCAATGGGTCAGTGTACATTAAGGCCCTCTGTCCCTTCCCCAGCACCAGTGCAATCAAACAAGCAAATGAATACATAGAAAACAACAATAACAAAAAAGTGAAGGCATTAAGTCTTGGTAAGTTGCTTAAGATTACATAGCTATTTAAGTAACGGGAAATGCAAGTGTTATGTGTGCTTTGCTCCAAATTTATCAAGTGTATACATTAAATATGTACTCTGTGTGTTATATATATATATATATTTTTAGACAAAGCATTTCATTACGGCTTTAACGTACTCAGTAAGTTTCCAGAGCGAAGATACATCTCTTTCAAAAGTGGCTATTAAATGATTTTTAAAAGTACAAAAGTAACAAAGGTCTCAGCCAGCTCCCAAAGCTCTATGACTGTACTACATCCTATGGTCACATACTTTGTAAGAATATAATACTAAAAGCCCAGAGTTTACTGAGGCTAGGAAATGTTTGCTCATCATTCAGTCTCTGTTGTGGTTATTTGGGTGGCAGGGGGTGTTATTCCTAAAGTAGTCATTCTGTAGTACTGGGCCTAGTGATGTCTTCAAAAGAAATTATATCTGATACGTTTAGTGTAATCTGGTAGCACAACTGCTGTTTCCCTCAGTAACAACAGGAAGACTAAATGGATGCCTTCCAAAGAGTCACTCAGATGAGCAATTGCCTCTTTATTCACTTTGTCTGTGAGGAGGGAGCAAAAGAAGGCCAGTTATAATCAAGCAATGTCTGCCAAGGCTGACATTGGTGAAAGTTTTATAGAACTGTATAGCTTTTTGGAGAAACAGAATGCAGGAGATGATAGTAAGAAGAAATAAAAGATATTTTAAAGACAGGAGTCAAAGACAGTTGCATGCATTGCCTATCAGCTCCAGTGAACCATTCTATAAACTGATTAGCAGCAGCAGCCTGTCCGCAGCCTCTGCCCCAGCAGGTCAGGGCTGTTACCTGCCAGGTTGTTTAGATACCTTGTTTCTTATCAGATTAAAGTTTCTGTTACATCTGGTCCTACAGAAGGGGCATAATCATATTTAATATGGGTTTGGCCAAACCTCAGACTAAGCTCAGAGTTTATATCTCTTCACTGCCTGTTATGAGTTCAGCATTGTTTTTAGATTTTCTGTGATAGACTCATCACTGCCATAATCTGTTTAGATTGCTGTGAGGTTTCCGTGTAGCCTGTGACTCTATAGGCAAACTGCAAAATCTCTGTGAAACCCTAGAAAAATGACCTTTCATTGTCTCAGTTTCCTCCTGTGTAAAATGAGAATAGCAAAAGAACCCATTTGGGAGCATCTGGAAGATAGATGGGTGTGTGTGTGTGTGTGTGTGTGTGTGTGTGTGTGTGTGTGTGCTCAAACTCTGGGCCTCTCACATGCTGAGTAAGTGTCATACCAAGAAGGTGCCCTCCAACCCCAAGCATTTGTAGAGGTTTCTGTGAATAATGAGCATAATGAATGTTGTTCATGTCAGCCAGGCTGCTCTATTATTATCATTGCCGTTGTTACTGTCATGTCATTATTATAGAATTGTTATCAGACCATCTTAGATTGGTTACCAGATCCTCTTAGCATCAAATGGCTGATAAACAAGAACGTTTACTTTTAGATTCTTAGTATTTTGCCTATGAATGTTGTATAATTTTTATCAGCCATAAAAGAACTTACACGTTTAATAATGTGGCTGTAGTAGTGAGCAGGTCCTTAGAGGAGAAGTAGATTAGCAACAGCCCAGGTGGTAGTCTGGACTTCCACCATAGGGTGGGGCCAACTCCTCTGCATCTGACTTTTCAGGATCTTTCTAGTGTCTTGCTCACAACCCTGAGTCAGTGCAGCCTCTGTGGCTCACGTTTTGTATGGGGATTTCACACAGTAGTGACATGATTTAGACAAGGAAAATAGTTGATATGGAGCCCGGAAGTTACAGACATGCAGACAGGAAATGCTACTGGGTAAGACTTAGACAAGAACTCTAGCACTTTTTATTGTGCAGTCAGAAAGACAAGGAGAAATGTTCAGGGCAGCTGCCACCAGGTTCCTTTTCTTTTGTTTTGCTGTCACATGGTTGCCACATTCTTTATACCTTCTTTTTTATGGAGTAATCAATCCCAAATCAGAAAATAATGCCATGCCATTGGGCTTAATTTTAGCAGCCAGTGAAAAGGGAGAAAGAAGAAGGAAAAGAAAAAGCTGTCAGTAACAGTCACCAGTATATCAAACATGTTACAAAATGAACAAGAGGAATGAGAAATTAAGCATACTATGGTGAGGTAGAGTTCAAGGGGTGCAGAGGACTATATGCTATACTGTCCCAGTGGAACAAGAGCAATAGCAAGTGAACTGTGTCATTTTTCACTGACTTGTTCTGTCGGTGATTGAGGCATTTCAGCACACAACCAGGAAAATAATAGGTTACTTTCACAATGGAAGAAGTTTAACAAATGCTCAATCATTCACCCCACATCAGCGCTGTCATTGGTGAGAGCTTTACCGTATGATATTGATGCCTTGCTTCTTTCTTATTGCTGTATTCTTTTCAGATTCAATCTGTCTGCAATGGGCCACTAAACATTTCAATTTGCTACCTGTAGAGCTGGATTGCAATGCTGAGACTGAAATGAGAGAGAAATGGATTTAGTGAAACTCAAAATAGAGTTTCATAGATTTTTTTTTTTTTGTACAAGGATGCACAAACTGAAACCCACTGATAAGATACACACGATCACTTGAGTGTCTCATGAAAGTACATGATATTAAGCAATTCAGGGATATTTATAGGGAAAATAGACTCAGCTGGATACTGAAAAGACCCTCTACATTTAGAGGAACTCAGACTCTGTGAGCCTGAGTGTACCTGCCTGCAGTCAGTGTCATGATAATAGCCTGGAACACTTGTAAAACAGTGCTTGCTTGGGTATTCTGCAGTGAGCTGAGCTAGCAAAGAATGAAGAGAGTCAAAATTATTTTCAGGCCATACACTAGCATTTAGTCTTTCCATCAGCACTCATTTGGGAGATTTCCTAGCTAGAGAGAGGAGTCATTTCCTAAGGGAGGCTCTTATTGTTGTCATTACCTGACTGCTGCCCATAGTTCTCTAACCACAATTCTCACATCTTATCCCACTTTCGCCAAGATAGGTTTCTTGGGATGGGAAGATGAGGGGTGCGTGTGTGTGTGTGTGTGTGTGTGTGTGTGTGTGTGTGTGTGTATTTAATTTATCCTCTTTTGGATCTGTTGCTGTTTGTGCTTAATACCTAGATACTCCAAAGACTCCCAACTGAGCCAAAATTTGAGCCCCATTAAGGAAACAGAGTGTAACTAACTTTAAATATATTTAGAAGTACCCAACAGAAAAATAAAAACATTGAAAATTAGATCATTAAAAAGATTAAAGCACCAAAATGAGGTAACCCTCTATATCTGCTAGGATCACTGAAACAAACAAAAGAATGGAAAATAATGGTCGTTGGCATAAGTGTTGAAAATCAGAGCCACCTACATTGTTGGTGGGAATGCAAAATGGTTCTGTAGTTGAAAGTTCAACATTTCCTCAGAAACTTAGGCATAGAATTAGCATATAACTCTACAGTTCTATTCCTAGGTGTGTGTGTGTGTGTGTGTGTCTGTGTGTCTGTGTGTCTGTCTGTCTGTCTGTCTGTCTGTCTGTCTGTGAAAGATAGACAGGGAGACTCAAAAATGTACATGTAAACACTGTTCTAACAGCAATATTCATAGTGGCAAAAGATAAAAATAGCCCAAATGTCCATCAATAGATAATATAGGTAAACCAATGGCATAAACTAATAATCCATATGATGGATTATTATTCCACCATGAAAAGGAATGAAATCAATGCATATTGCAACTTGAATGTACTTCCAATACCTTATACGTCACTAAGTTAGAGGCCAGAATCAAAACACAATACATTGTATCATGCAAGTTATATGAAATATCTGAGTTTATAATGCACAGAGATAGAATACAGATTTTTTTGTTCACCAGGGGATAGGAGAAGGGGGAATTGGGACTAACTCTCTATTGGATTAGAGTTTTTACTGTGGAGTGAGAATAGTGTTTTGGAAGTAGATCAAGGTAGTGATAGTACATGTGCTAATTGCCATTGAACTTTTCATTTTGATGTGATTAATTCTGTTATGTAAATTTCACCTTAATAAATTATGTTTCTAAAAACTACTGAGCTGTTGTTCAGGAGAAGGAAAACAAAAGACTGATGAAGACACATACTCCTCCCAGTGGGTTTTGGAGTTATTTGTTTGGTGGTGCTGGGGATCTGGAGGTGGGATGATAAGATGTAATACCAATTGATCTCTGCTTCTACAATCAATCAGTAATTTATAGCAGAAGTATGGGCTGTGTCCATTCCAACCAACTAGATGGGATATGTTCAGAATGGGATTATCCTTAGACTTTTCCCCAGAGATTCCTAATAGTCATTATTTTGTTACTCTAAGCTTCTGTGCTACAGACATGGTGGGAATCTTTGGGTATATAAATCAGGTGAGAGGGATATAATGTACACTTTGTTGAATTTGAGTTCTAGTGAAGAAAAAGATACATAACATAAAAATGTCAAAGAGCTGGATAAAACTAAGAAACTAACAGAAAGCTGAAACCTAAACATAAGAGGGCACTCATTCTATTGTACTAGATAGAACGTGGAGAACCTTGGAAGTCCAGGTTGGTCACTTTCAGCCGTATTCACACCTGCAATACAGTGTGTGAAAAGTAGCTAGACCTTTTCTAGTTAAAACTTGATTTACTTAAGGTAGATAGTTGCCTTAATGTTTGAGGGCTCCTTGCTACCAGCACTTTGTACCAGGTGCATGAGTTCCCCAAGTACTTTCTTCCAACTTTATTTATTTATTTATTTATTTATTTATTTATTTATTTATTT
>NW_008340915.1:873324-873846 GCF_000622305.1 Nannospalax galili | reverse complement strand
GTCTTTTTGAGACAGGGTCTCCCTGTAGCCCCAGCTGTCCTGGAACTCATTAGGTAGACCAGGCTGGCCTTGAACTCACAGAGATCCACCTGCCTCTGCCTCCCAAGTGCTGGGACTACAGGCATGCACCACCAATGCCTGGCAACACTTAGTTTTTAATGTAGCCATATATCCTCTAACCAGGTGCCTGGTCTGATTGCCGTATGAGTGCCTATGTGCTTTTTGAACACTGCCTTGCTGTACCACTTTCTGCTGGCTGTCATACCAGCATTTCTGGTGTATTGTCCAATTCAAACCGTTCCCTACATGTGATTCCAGGGTTCCTCCTTGGGTTTCTTCACTGATTTCCATCATGATACCATTTCCACACACTTCACTGTCCTTGTTTTCCCTGTTTTCTAACTGTCTAGCCACTTTCTTAGCCCTTTGTTGTACCCTACCTTTTGACCCCCAGCTGTCCTCAGCCCCTGTCTTCATTATTTCTCTATTTCTCTGGTTTTTTTTTTAGGGGGGGGTCTGGTG
>NW_008340915.1:857093-873217 GCF_000622305.1 Nannospalax galili | reverse complement strand
TATATATATATAATTTGTTTGATTCTGGTTTGGGTTTTGATTTTTTGAGAGTCTTGCTGTGTAGCCCAGACTGACATAAAATTCACCATGTGGTCCAGGCTGATCTGAATTCATGGCAGTCCTCCTGCCTCATTCTCTCAAGTCCTGAAACTATAAGTGTGTACAACTAGGTCCAACCTATCTTCTCTCTTTGCCTTAATACTGACAATAATTTACTTAAAGGGCATTTAATAATCTTAGCCATAAGGAGTTACTCATAAACCTAGTAATATACAAATGGCTTAATATCACACAAATGCAGTCCCTTTGTTGAATAGTAATTTACTAATGTAATGAGGCAATTATTGTTTTAACAAGGAATTTACAGCAACAGTCAATACTTGATTCCTCTGTTTGGAAAGAGTAATTGTGTTCTGATACCTTCTAACTCTTGTTAAGTCTGCCTTTTTAAGACTCTGATTATTGAAGAGACATTATATGCTTACTTACTCTCCTGACAAAAACTTTCTGATGCAAGAAAATCTGTAAAGATAAGCTTTTCTTTGTATGAAGTTTGTGGTGATTAACATTAAGCCAAAAGTACTAGTGATAAGCGAAACAGTAATGATGGTGACTATCTATATGGCCATCATGTCATTCAGCCCAGTAGTTCTCTTCAGTGGCCAGCAACAACCACGTGTGGGTCTCCTAATGGTGCTTGTGCTTAGATGATAACTGTGAGCCTGGGAGCTGAAGACTGACTTGTTAGTTAGATGTGAAGGCTATGGAAATTCTCTACTATAAGGAAAGAAGAATCACCAGCAAAACTAGATTTTAAAGGATTTACATTGGATTTCTCAATGCAGGAGAGAACTTCAGTTCTAGATACCAGGTGGTACTAGCCAATTGATTCTGAACACTGGCCAGATCAGAACTGGAAAGTGATTGAGAAAAGAACAAAATGGGGAACAATGTTAGAAGAGAAGCAGACGTTCTTTTTGCTTAAAAGCTTCATCACTGGCAAAGAAGAAATACATATAATTGTGTATGTCTAACTTTGGTCCTTGGCTCTTTCATGAGACTGTGAATTTGCTTAACTGTAGCATTTAAAACCACCACCACCACTACCACCAAATAGGAAATAAAGGCAGGTGAAAGCAGTTAGGGAGGTATTAGAGATAACAAGAAGCAGTAGGTCCAAAACCTATCTTCAGGTATTCAGAGCATAACAAGCACTTTAGGGAGTAAGGCTGTCTGGAATTTAAGTAAAAGCTTTTAATTGCAGATAAGCAACAATGAGCACTTTTGTTATTGTTCTAGAATTCTATCCTTAACCTTGATCTGTCCTGCACTTTCAACTAAGACCAGACCTTCTAGTCAGACATGACTTGTGTGGTCATCTTTGTTTTCATCGTCATTGATAATGCCACTACCTGTAGCAGACAGTGGTATTGACTGCTCAGCATCCCACTTGTCCTCCATTCTAGTGGTATCCACTCCCGAAACCTCCCGTGGGGAAGCCTAACATTCCAAGCTCCCAATTCCTGCCCTGGTAATTTTATTATGATTGTTCTAGAACCCAGGGTTAACCCACTCCAGGTGATAGTCTCTCAAGGAAAAATTGCCTTCTCATAAAATAAGTCTCAACCTTGATGTTCACTTTTCCATTCATAGCATAATCACTGTCATAATATTAAAAATGGGCTACAAAGGAATAAATAAGTTTGGAATTTAGCCTCTGCTGTGTCATTTGTAACCTTGACAAATACAGTGCATCTGTGGGCCTCATTTATCTATTGATATGTAACTTTCCTTAGAGTTTACACCTTATGATTCTATAAGAATTTCTTCCTTTCTATTGTTTTTCATTTCTTTAGTTTTACTCAAAATCATTATGATAATCACAATAAAGCAGCAGTTCCTTCCAGGGTTAAAAAATAGAGAAGTGTGGAGGAGAGTGCAACACAAGGTAACCTCATACAAGAGGTCTAGATGCTGGACTCTAGCCCAGTTCTTTTGGGATTCCAGTGCTGTCATTTTTCCCACAGTGCTTGCTGTCACCACTGAGCATTCTCAGAAAGGGTGTTTCTTAACCTGACTATAGACTGTAAAAATGGATCTGGCCTCTAGCCCTTTCCTTTGCTGTCCTCGAGGAAGCACTTAAAATCTTTCACCTCTTTTAATGATTTTTTGGTGGGGGGCAGGGAGAAGGAAATATTGTGAATGCAGCCAGTGGAAGGGATCCAGGTTAAGAGTCTTTAGTTAAGATTTGTAGTAATTCAGTCTTACAGCATACATATCCTTGCCCCAGCTTAGTTCTATACTTTGTACTTAATACCAAGGCCTTTCTTAAAGACTTTCTATACAAACTTGCCTTGCTGGAGCCACCTGCTTCTGCATTTGCATGTTGTTTCACTACACAGTGCTTGTTTCTCTTTACTACTTAGAGGTAATCAGAAACAAGAAGGAAAAAGAGAGTGCTGAGGGGGAGGGAGAGTGCCTGCAATTCCGTAATTTGAGAACAGGGGTGTTTGTAGCGCAGATTCTTGAGAACAACAGGTTTACTTCTCCTGCTGACTTTAATTCTGACTCAAGAAACCAGATTTCTGCTTTAGAAAGTTACTGTCAAATAGATGTATTATTCTTATTCCTATGGAAAGAATCATTTATAGTCAATGCTGAATCATCAAGGCAGTTCGGTTTGCCTTGAGAGTGTGGCTGGCATGTTTTACCACAATCAAGAGATCGTTTTCCTGCTTCTTAAAAATCTTAATGTCAGTGATCTTAGCACTTAGGAGACGGGACAGAAGGATTGCAATTTGAAGCCAGCGTGGGCTACATACTACACACAGAGAACTTGTTTGTGAATGAATGAGTGAATGAAGAAATGAATGAAGTCTAATTATCAATGAATATACTTTACAATGTTACCTCAAAGAGATTTTTTCTAGCATGATATGTTTTAAATATTCTACTGGATGTATTTCATGATGCCATAGTTCATTCAGCAAAATACACGTTAAGTACTCTATGACATGTCACAGTACTCCTGTCACATGAGTAAGCCGACAGGGAATTCTATATTCAGTTTTTAAAAACTGAACATAAGAATTTGTTGAAGAACTCTATAGGAGAGTGTCGAGCCAAAGTTACCTGGTTTTGCACAGAGATTTACAAAAACTTGATAGCAAAGAACACTGCTTTTGAATGAGAAGAGTCCTTCTTGTTTACAGAGTAAGTATGTGCTTTTCACATATGACATCATCTATTAGACTTGAAGATTAAGATTATTTTTAGTGCATATCGTGACTCCTATAATGAAATACAGAAATTAAAATATCCAAAATTGAAGAGCTTTCTTGTAATGGGTTGTTGTAATTGTACAATCCATTTGTTTTATACAAGTTTTAGAGTATATTTCTGACTTTGAATTTAGATATAACTAAGAAGCATGAGCTTTTAAAAAAAGGTTTTGCTCTTTTTATACAATATAGTTTGATGATATTTAAATCCCTTCCCCTGTTCACACCTCCCCCCATTATGCCTGCCCAATTTAATGTTCTCTTATATGTATAATATAGCTTATAGAGTCTGATTTGTGTCCCCAAATGTCCTTCATTGTGGGTCCATCCATTGGACCCAGCAAGAGTCCCATCACTCTTAAGACAGTGTCTTGCGCACTCCCAGCAGTTATCAGTTGCCAAAAGTTCCTTAGGTTGGGTTGTGATTTCTTATCCACTTCTCCATGTCTATGCTGGGATTTTGTCCAGTTTGAGTTTGTCATAGATAGACCTTGTGCATTTTTTCATTGCTGGGCATTTATATGAGTAATGGACCAGCTGTCTGGAAGACTGTTTTCTTTTGTTCCTTGTGTTCATCCCCCTCTGGCTCTCACAATAGTTCTGCCTCCTCTTCTGAAGTGATTCCTGAGCCTTGGGAGGCAGAGGTTTAAAATAAGTTTATCAGTCATAAGCACTTTGGGGCCTCTTGTTCTCTGCACATTGGCCAGTTATGGGTTTCTGTGTTAATCACTATCTGCTGCATAAGGAAGCTTCTCTGGTGAGAGTTGAGAGATGCATTCATCCTATGTATAGATGTTGCACTGAAGATGTGTCACTTAAAAGTTAAGCATCTCAGAGGTACTTATTTGTGTTTGATCAGTTCTGTAACTCAGTAATAGTCTCCATCTGTTGCAAAAAGAAGCTTAGGAAACATGAACTTTATTCTCTCATTGTCAAGTTAAAAACTGTTTCATCTCCTTTGATATTTCCTACAGATTTGGATTTGGTTCTTAAAACCAGAAAAACAAAGAATTCTAGACAAAGATGAATTATTAAACCTTTAGAAAATTTCACTGTTGTTTCTTGCCATCTTAGGTAGCTTCTAAAGAGAAACCAAGAATGAAATCCCTACAATTGCCATTTCTGTGTAGGTTAATAACTAGCTGGAAACTTGTTAATCTTTGTGAGGTTTACAGTTTTACAAATAAATAAAAATCATGTCCTTTGCTTTTGTATTTATTCAATTACTAAAGAGTTGATGTATTTCTCTTAATTTTTCATAGAAATTTCTTTCTTAGTCTGGCTTATAAACACCACACTAAATTTTATTTATTTGTTTATTTATTTATATTATTTATTTGTTTGTTTATTTATTTATTTCATTTATTTGTTCTACTGCTGCCTTAGGAGCATCTTACGCCAAAACAGCATTTTGTGAACCTAATGCCCAACTGAGTACTTGGTGTGTTAAGTGTTTATGTATTTCTAATGACTAGATGAAGTGTGGCTTTATGAAGAATAAATATACTCGCACATACATTTTCTTTTTCTCCCTCTTTCTCCCCACCCCCACACAACCAGAAAATATATATTTTAAAAAATATTTTATTTATTATGTTTTTATGTGTATGTGTGTATTGCCTGCATGTAGGTAGGTGCGCCCGTGTCATGCAATGCCTGTGGAGGACAGAAGAAGCTGTCAGATCCCCTGGAACTGGAGTTATGGACATTTGTTAGCTGCCATAAGGGTGCTGGGATTCAAACCCGGGTCTTCTGTAGTAACATTCAGTGTTCTTAACCGCTGAGCCATCTCTCCAGCTCCCCCAAATATATACATTTAAGTGTTTTTTTTGTATGTGCTGTTTTCTGAACCTCTTGAAATTACTTAATATATAAAGCCTGTAATGTACATCACCCTTGAGAAAGTTACAATTTTAGCACAATTGAAATGAATGTCTGTGAAAATAATACCTTAACTAATGAGGGTATATAATATAGTCTCAACAGTTTGCTTTATTTAGAGACCATGGAGCCTTTCACTAAAGAGAATGAGCAATTTCCTCATAGAGGAAATGGGACTTTAGCTTAGTTTAATATGAAGAGATAAGACTTATACTAAAAAGCACTAATAGGTGATAGTTGAATGTGGTAGAATCCATGTCTCCATTCATCAAACACCAGAGATAAAACAGACTGTATAAATGTAGCCAGGAGGAATTAGGGAATAGGTTTTGCTGGTGAGAGGGAAAAGATAAGGTTACAACAGGAAGGGAAGAGAAAGCATTGTTTTCCCATTCTCATTTTATGGCGTATCTAGAAACCTTCAGAAAGGGGGAAGTTCTGTTTTTCTCTTTTGGGAAGAGGAAGCCACCCCCTCTCCTGACAGCTGATGGAGAAAGAAGTTGTTCATTTGGCCCATCCAAGTCATTGTCTAAGCAACAATAAGTGAACTCTAGGGTCACCATCAGATAATGTTATTTCTTGTGCTACCATGGCTAAGAGTTTGGACCCCAGCAGTAGATAGCGCAATTCAAATCCCACCTTCTCTCTCACTGATTGTGTCACCTAGGAATCCTAACTTTCTAAGTCTGGAAT
Organism: Nannospalax galili; assembly: GCF_000622305.1. Classification (NCBI taxonomy): domain Eukaryota; kingdom Metazoa; phylum Chordata; class Mammalia; order Rodentia; family Spalacidae; genus Nannospalax; species Nannospalax galili. Next base: position 867,362 of record NW_008340915.1, on the reverse strand, counting down.
GTAATATTGGGGCCACATTGTTTTTTTTTCTTCATAGGAGTGTAGTAAGGATTAAATAGGCATTTAGCATATTATTAGCATTCATTGTATATTAGCTGAAAAGAAAAAAAATCCTCCAAGAAAGGGAATAGTGAGAAAGTTTGCATGACTGCATGTATATCCATTTATATGAGTGAACCAGCCTCGTCAGAGAAAGGGTTCATTCAGGGGAGCATAGAATTGGATTTATGGAGGCCCTTACTGCAACTCCATAGAGTCACGTTCTCGCCTTCTTGGAGCCCTGAAGAGTTTCATGTCAAACTATGATATGTAATGGAATTTTTAAGAAGAACAGTGTGTTACAGGTATCCCTATAGATTAATAGGTAAAGAAACTGGAAGCAGAAAGACCTTTTAGGCTCGAAGTAGTTTGTCTTCCAGGAAGCTCTGGCTTTGAGTTGTCTGACCTGGGGCTCCATTCACTCTGTCTTCAGAATTATCCTTTTTTTACAGGCCAGTTGCCTTGTTCATCAAAAATTGCTTTGTCTGCTGCTCTTCCTCATTGTAGGTATGGTGTGAAACTTAGCATTGTAAAAACAAACAAATCAATAGAGATTATTTTTAATAAGACATAGCGGCATGTATAAAAACCTACACAACATTTCTCTGAAGTAGATTTTAGTGATTTTTGATTTAAAATTGAATTGACGGAAATAATGTATCCCCTTTTCTTTTCAAGATGTAATGATTTTTTTATAATGTAGGGTGCCAGAGTTCCATAAACGTAAGAAATGTTTTGTTTAGCATTCTGTTTTCCAACCATGCCATACATAGAGCTTTCTAGAAACTTAATGATGGATGGGGGCATGGATGGGTGGTTGAATGGATGATAGGTGAGTGGGTACATGGATGGAGGAATAGATAGATTGACAACCTGCAAGGAGCTGAGAATTATTAGATTTTTAACCCCCTGAATTGTGACTGGTTGGATGTGATTGTCTAATGTATCTCTCATTATCACCACAATGAACTGTGGAATTCATAGGCAAGGACTGTGTGTATTTTTTTTTTTCACATTGTATCCCAAGTCCCTCACTTGCAGCATAGAACAGTCTTTCCTCAAGTGATTGAGTGAATCCACTCCCATAATGAGATTAAGACAGGGTTTTGCCACCAAGGATAGCGATATACTGGATTTTGTACTCATGCTGCACTTATTTTCTGTTGAAATGTCAGAGAAAAAGAACTGTCAAGTCAAAATGATATTCTGCTGAGCTTGATGATGGCAGGTATAGCAGCCCACTGTCTCCTTTTACCAGCAGTAACATTCCCATGGTGGATACAGATGTGAGACCACTTGGTGATGCAGAAGATGAATATTCTAGCAAAGGGGCAGTAAATTTGAGACTAGCCTGACTGCCATTCTCAACACATCACCCAAAAAGCCATGGATTATGGTATTCAGGGCTCAAATGTAATCTGATAATTTTCAAAAAGAAAACCTTTTGCCTTAGAGCTTTTTAGCATTCCATAGAGCCTTCAGTTTTCCTGCAGTCAGAGTATGCTACTGGTATTTGATATTAAGATGGCAGATTGGTTCTTTTCTTTTGCTTCTGGTGGACATGCTCTTGCATTTACAATCTGTACCCAATTAAGGGGAAATGGAGAACTTGAAATTTAGAGAGCTCATTTTTCCTGTCACTACATTCACAGGCTGGCCAAGGTTTTCAGGGACGATGGGAAAACATGGAACTTCATTTCCATTTTTTTCATTAAGATTAAGAAAAACATTTGTGTTTTGCACATTTATCAGCAACAGCAACGCTTTGCAGTTTACTATTTTCCATACTCATAGGAGCTTATTATAAAGAAAAAATACCTTGAAACATCATCAGACATGCTTTTTGAGGTTGCCTTTTTCTAGTTCATTTAAGATCCTTAGGGAAAGAGCCAAAAATCAAAACTGATAATTGGAACTATTAATATGATAGAGAATCTTTATTCTTAAATACATAGGCGATGTGGTATGACAGAAAAAAAGAAGTTTAAAAATCAAGGGGGGGGGTGTCTCATTCCTGATCCTAATATTGTTTACTAACCATTTCAGAAGACAGGTTTTATCATGTGTGATATAGGCATTGTAAGATAATTTTAAAAATGAAAACTGCAGATACAATATGAACCTTTGTTGTCAATCATAAGTACCAAGAATTTCTGTGACCTCTTAATAAGTTAGGTATCTCTTTTAGATGTAATTACTGGCAGGTTTATAGGGTAAGGAGTTTAGAGAATATTGTCCAAGTTTCTTCTCAGTTTCTTCATTATACATTGATATGCTTTTGTTGAGGACTAGCTTCTCAAGGTGAATTGTGTAACAAAGACCTTAGGAAAGAAGGACTTGTGTACTATCTGCTATCAAAAAAAGTAATGTTTTCCCTCTGGTACAAAGATTGGGCTGATTTACTTTTGAAATCTGTGATAAAAAGATAGGGCTTTCCTAAACCTCAGACTCCCATTCTTCCAATGCACCTCTGAATGTGTACAACGGGAACCCCCTCCTGTGGCTTGGTGGGAACTGCTGCTGAGGGAACCAGGACAAGGGAGTGAGGCTCCTCTGGCTACTGCTGCTGCTGAGAGAAACGAATTGTCCCTTCTCTTTAATCCAGGAGTTGGTTTAGTTCTATTTTAATTTTTCCTGGCTCTTTGAAAATGTGGCATGCTAACTTTGATTAATAGCTTGCAGACAGGGTAAAATTTCAGATTCTTCACAGCTCCCAAGGCAGTTGAGTTTGAACACTGATTTTAAAATAAGACACAAAGATGAGTTTCTGTATTAGATGTAATTTGCAAATGTATGTAAATTCTGGAACATAGAGGGAGTGGTTAAAAGTAAAGAGATAAAATGTGTTTATAGTTTCTTGTTAAACCTTATCTAATTTGGGTCTTGAATGTCTTAAAACCACTCTTTCATTGCAATGAAATATTGGAAATACATTGATAGTAAACTTGAGAGTTGAAGACAAAAATACAACAAACCATTTTCTCTGCCCATATATTCAGCCACTTTGTCCAAGCATATAAAATTCTTGTTATCTTTGCATTTCTCTAGACTTCTGAGGGAGTTCCAGAGACTCTTTAGAAGGAGAAAATGGAGGCTGGGCGTGGTGGCACATGCCTTTAATCCCAGCCCTTGGGAGGCAGAGGCAGGTGGAGCTTTGTGAGTTCAAGGCCAGCCTGGTCTACATAGTGAGTTCCAGGACAGCTGGGGCTACAGGGAGACCCTGTCTCAAAAAGACAAAAAAAAAGAGAAAATGGTTAATTTCTTTCCCCAAATGGAAACTGGAGATTGTGCAAACTGAGGACAGAAGCAAAGGATTCTTTCTACAGAAGGGAATGTGTCTGCTGTTAAACTCTGAATCCCTCTCAGTAATCAGCTTGGAAATAGTTTTGGAAACCATAGGCCTTTGGTGTCATGTAGCTAGCACAATAATCAGAAGAGAGAACTATTAAATACTTCAGCCAAATTCTGGGCATTTTAAAGGTCACCGGAAAGGGAAAACTATCCATTAATTTTTACTCAAGTGTTTTAAGTGTCTTCTGTGAAAACCAATATAAACTTTCTCCGCCATTCAAAATGCAAAGCGATGCATAATACCACCACTCCCAACCGCTCTAAATTATTGCAGTTTAAATAAGCAGGCCTTTGAGTTATATCTTGACCACATAAATTCACCTCTTCAGACTGGATTATTGCCATATGGAAGCAGTAACTGGAAAAATAAAATTTGTGTCAGTCTGAATTCTTCTACATTTATTATTGAAACTGTTCTTAACCTTTTCCTAGGTCAGTGGGCATATCACAGATTTACTTTTATTCATGTGCTTCAGAAAATTACAGCTCCTTTATTTATGAGTAGTATTTATAAGCAAGATGTTATTTTTTTCCATTTTCATTACTAATCATAAATTATTTACTTGCTTTTGAATTCATGTGTTACAAATTTGCTAGATGAAAGCTGTCAGGTGAATGAATATATTTGTGCCACTTTGTTGCTTATTAAAGTACCTGTTTTGAGGTTCTTGGTAAAAATAAGTACCGTGAAGGACAGAAAAGAGGGGAGAAGAGGTCCTGTGCTCCATACCGGAGTGGATTCTGCTGCAGCCGGTGGCAGCCAAACCAAGGTTCTGCTAAACCTTGAACCATTGCATTCTCTCTGCTTCCCTGTATGCTCTTTCCTTTAATTCATTCTTAGGTAGACTTGGTTAGAGTAGAGAAATATAATAACACCATTTCAAACAAAAGTAATAGTGTCTCCTTACTTAGAAGCAGGCAAAGAGTACAGTAGTCTAATGGCCCATGGGGGCCATCATCTTGATTTACTAAATAAATAGAGCCTTCCCATGATGATGTTCTCAAAAGTGAAAGTGGAACCCTGGGTTCTATAAAGAAAAAGGATCTTAGATATGATTGATAGCCATGTGCCCATCTATGAATCCAAATGGTATTATTAAAGTCTTAATGATTATTGAGTAAGGACTAAACATAGGCTAGTGAACTTAGCAATAGTTTTTTCTTTCAACTGTCAAATTTAGGGGTTGAGTTGCTAACTCAGATCTCATTTTCTTACACTGAAATTTTAAAGTTCTTACACCCTTTTTTAATCAAACAGCTCCAGGCAGAGATGATTCAGTAGAGCAGTAGAGAAGCCTTCCCTTACCTTTCTAACTACTCCAAAGTTAACTGAAAGGAGATCTCAGTCCAAACTTTGATGGAACGAAATGACAAAAATAGTTAAGCCACGTCTGTCAGTCCAATGCATTTCAAAGGGAAAACTCTTAGACTTTAATTCTTCTGGAGCTTCCTCCGCAGGGTCTTCCTATCTCTTCATTCCTGTACTCATTTGGCAAATACAGAATACCTCCTGCATGCATGATGAAACTCTGGGCTCTGCAGGTTATGTCACAGACAAAACTCCTACTCTTATGAAACTTAACACTCTATGGAGAAAAACACATACTAATAACAACATTATTTAATATTTTACTAATAAATCACAAAATATAGTTAATGGTAGAAAGTGTAGACTAAAGATATAATTAAGAATGTCTAAAGATGAAAATTGAACAGAATCCAAAGGAAATAAGAGAATAATTCACAGCTGACCAACTTTTTTTTTCTTTTTTTTTTCAATAAAATATATTTTTTTTAATTAGAAGAAGCGTTTCATTACAACAGCATTAACCTATTCAATAACATTTTTCTGAGCTAGGGTACATCTCTTTCAAAATTGGCTGTACATTTTTAGGTTTACAGCTGACCAACTTTTAAAGAATGAGAGACTGCAGAGTGCGTGTCCCTGGATAGGACTCCTGTATCAAACCTCTCCCCCCCATGGGACAGGAACCATTGCAGAAGACGGGGTGGAAAGATTGTAAGAGCCACATAAGTAAGCAAAGGCTTTCAGGCACGGGAAGCTTGCACATGTGAACTTATGGCAATGGTGGCATCAAGCACAGGACCCATGCCAACTCAATCAGACAAGGGCCCAGAGTGGAAGGAGGGAAATGTGTGGCCGGTCAACTCTAGTCTGGGAGCTATTGAAGACTGATTACTACTGGGCGAGGGAGAGTGTGCCTTACTTATGATCTCTAGATAGGCTGACTAGACTCCAGTGGATGAATTTACACTGGAGGACATCTGGGTACAAATGCTTGACTAGACAGGACTTAGTGTGTATGGCAGAATGCATGAGGTCCAGTGGGGATTTTGGGTGGTGGGGGTCATGGGTGGGGGGGCATCTAAATTTGATTAAGAACTATTGAATAAAATGTACAGAAGCTCAATAAAAATTTTTCAAGTGTTTGTAGACAAATGTTCTAGAAAGAGGTAACAAGTGTAAGTACCGCCACTACCCCCAAGGAAGCACATGCTAGGCGATGGGTGAGATCAGACTGGTAAGTGAGGAGAAGGAATGGAGATGAAGTCAGAGAAGTATTGGAGAGTGCAGATGTTAGATGGCTATCCACGCACCATGACAAAGACCTGGACACTGGATAAAAAGAACATCTTTTGGAATGCTTAAAGAAGGTGAGGAATATGATCTGACAGGTTTCAAAAGAGTGGTAGATGTCAGAACTTTATGTGATGAGAGACGTATTCTAAAATCTGCCATGCCCAGTGAAGCAACACTGGTGGCCGTTGAGCAGAGTTTCATGTTTTCAGTGGTGGCTTTATGAATACTGTGTAAGCACGGAGAGACAAAGGCAGGAACAACAGTAATTACATAGAAATCCACACTAAGGCTTAACAAACATTATTTTGCAAAAGGCTAGCTGGTGAAGTATTGTAGGTTTTGCATGCCATATAGTCGCAGTTAAAACTACTCACATGTATGTTGACAATATGTAAATGAACTGGGAGGTTTGTTTTTCAATAAAGTATTATTTGTGTATCCATGGACTGTAGTTTGCAGACCCTTGGTATAGTTGAATAATGACGAACAAGCTATACTTGAAAATAGAGTTGACAGAATTTATTGGTAGTTGCTTGCACAGTGTGAAAATTGAGATCACTTTATGTGCGGCTCATCCATTTAGTGAGGTAAACTGCTATTTATGAAGATAGAAAAGACTTGGGGACAGACTTTGTACAAGAAACAGTTCAATTTGACTTTATTTTGTTTAGGACATCTATTAGGCAGCCCAAAAGAGTTTGGAGTTGAGGACTGCTGTACATATTTGATAGTAATCAAAAATAGTATTATTCATGAGCAATAATAAGCTCTCCTAGAGAAACAGTTTGACAAAGAAGAATTCTGAGGACTGACCTCAAGATTGAGGAAGAGTGACAAGAACCAGAATGTGCTGCCTTGGCAGCCAGGTGGAGGCATGCTAAGAAGCGTTCATCAGTACCAATACTTACCAGGTGCTGCATGGACTGCAGTAAGCGCATGTCCTTGTGTTGAGTGGCTGGTCATTGGGCACACACTAGTCTATCCTGGCTTCTTTTACATTGTAATGCATAACCTCTGCTTTGTTCAGAACTGTTTAATGTTTCTCATTGCCAATTCCTTGACTCGATGTGTATATTTTAATGTGACTGCAGCCAATTGCAACACATCTTGCTAGGGGACCAACAGGCCCTACAACTTAGCATTTCTCTGGACCCACTTTCTTTATAGATTACATTATGCTTGAAATTCTGTGTCTCTTTCCTTGCCTACTGAAATATTGGTCATCTCTTTGGGGCCAATTCAAATACCTTTCTTTTGAAAAGAATTTACCCTCTTTTTGAAGGTCTCTTTTAAACCATCTTTGAAACCTTATCATGGCCCTGCTGTCATAGATGGCATTCTACATTTGATTCCAATTGTTAGTTAAATGCACATATCATGTTAGGACCCATATGATACAAAGCATATTAGCAGAGTGAAGTATTATGAGAACCAAGAATGGTGAAAACACCTAGTTTTAAATGCCACTTCTTCCACTTGCTGTGAATAGCTTGTGACTTTGCTAAGTGACTTAAATTCTTGGAAGCTTCATTTCTTTACCTTTAAATTAAGATGAATAAGGCTTCCTGAGAATTATATAAGATAGTCATATTAGCTTTATTCATTTATTGCACTTACTGTGTATCAGGTTAAAGCAAAGTTTTTCAGTGAATACAATTTAACAAGCAAGTGTGTACAAGGAAATCTCATAAAGATCATATATTCTTACCCGTTTTTATGTCTGTTAGAATGCTAATGCTGCTCACTCTCCTCTGCATATACTTGTTCTTAAATTATTTACATTGAAAGGATTAAGCATTTAGTTTTATGCCTTAACTATAGTTGAATGTATCCTTTTGCATTTTACATTTCCTGCTAAAGTCCCTTAAATTATTGTCACTTGGCAGTTTATTAACTTGGTAACAGCACATCTGATTCTTCCTTTGCCTCCAAATGCTACTTTTCTTTTGTATCAACAAAGCATCACAGAGTGAGAAGGAACTGTAGCCAAAGTCAATATTTATAACTTTTTCATTAGACCTTAAAATGTTATGTGAAAAATTTATGGCAGTGTATCAGGTGGAGAAAGGAAAAGTTACATGGGGCGCTAAACCTCCTGTTAATGCCTTTGTGAACCTTCCACAGTGAGATGCATAGTTGTTCTTTCCTGAGAGTAACTGCTAGGAAGTTGTCTTGAAAAGAGTATTTCTGTGACAATATGTACTTAAAAAAATTTTATTGAATCTTTCCATTGATGCTGTCACATAGTGTTTACTGAAGACAGCCTTTTATTCAAGGACTATAGATTACGCTGTGAGTTATAGATCGTCTCAAATCTTTTTGCACATACTGAATCAATCAAAGAATACCTTTCTTTTTTAGGTTTAATTTTGGTTTTCTGTGATTTACTTGGAAAATTGTTTTATTTGCTGGTTTTTTGTCTTGATATTTGGTGCAAACTTTACTTATTTAATTACCTTCCAACTATTTGTGACTTGTATTATGTCCTGTATAGCATAATATAAGGTTATTCTGTTCTATAAACTAACTTTGGGCTCTTACCCCATTTTTTTTTTAAATTACGTAGCTGAAAAGAATTGCTTCTACGAACAGGCAATTATGTTTAAAATCATTAAAGTCTTCTAGTCATCCACCTCCAGCACATGAACAGTTCCATGCTATCCATTTATCTTGAGTTTGGCTCAACCTAATATTTAGATCTGTAAATACACAAAACTCTCCCCTTTGGAGAAACATATTTCATCTTTCAACAGAAATGCCATTAGAACGTTTGTTTGTTGCAAGTACTCATTCTCTTCTTGGTATCCCTTATCGCATCTAGTTCTGGCCTGTTCGTTCAGAGGGAAATAGTCTAAGCCATCGTCAACAAAACAGCCCTTAAAATAAATGGAATAATAGGAGAATCGAATTAGTCTATAAGCCTTTTTTTTATTCTCAGGCCATGTTGGTTATTAGTGAAATATTCCCCTTTAATTTTTTTCTTAGAATTAGTTTTAAAGAAGGGAAGAAAACCCAAACTAACTCTCTCTCTCTTTCTCTCTCTCTCTCTCTCTCTCTCTCTCTCTCTCTCTCTCTCTCTGAATAAAATCTTGATAGCAAACTAAACACTTAGGACATGCTCTAAAAAGAAATCTGACTTGGTTACTTTCTATTGAGTAGATATATAATTATGCCATTTTATTATTTTGGTCTTATGAGCTAGGGTCTCCCTGTAGCCACAGCTGGCCTAGACTCACTATGGCATGTGCCACCACACCAGGCAGATTTTTTAAATGTATACTTTTATTGAATTTTTGTGCATTTCATACAAAACATCTTAATCATCTTCATATCTCCTTCCCCATCTGTACCCCTCAGCCCCCCACCTCGATTTCATGCATTCTGTCATATATGTTAAAGGCCTATTGAGTGAAGTTAGTGTACCCAGATCCTTCAGTGCAAATTTGTGTACTGGGGTCTAGTTGGCCTATGTAGAGTCTCTCCCTTAAAGAAGATCAATCCCAGCTTTTAAAAAAAAAATTGTGTTTATTTATTTATTATTTTTATGTGTATGTATGTATTGCCTGCATGTAGGTAAGTGCACCCATGTTGTATAATGCCCGTGGAGGACAGAAGAGGCTGTCAGAACACCTGGAACTAGAGTTATAGACAGTTATTAGCTGCCATGTGGGTACTGGGATTCGAACCTGGGTCTTCTGCAAGAACAGCCAGTGTTCTTAACCACTGAGCCATCTCTTCAGCCCAACCCCAGCTTTAAAGCTTAATAACCACAACAATGACTGGCACAACAAACTATATTGGAGCAGTAGTGGTACTTTTGTCTCAGGGGTAATCAACAGCTGCCTAATTGGATTTAAAGCCCATTCAGTGGAAGGGAACTCATGTATGGCACTGTGAGCATAGCCAAATACACATGACTGGAGAGCATAGATTCTAGAGAAAACCCTAACTGTCACATCCCTGGACAAAGGTAATTCCTTACTATATGCTAAATATGGATTCCAGTCACCACTCATCAAAGAATCTTCTTTTACAACAGAGACTATTACAGAGTTCCACAATTGGTCACACACAGAGAAAAAGGTTTTGTGAGATGCCCAATACTAAGTGACACATCTACAGTAGAACCTATACACTTTGGTATGTCCTTAAACACCCAAAAGGGAAGTATAACCAAAGATTAAAGGGGCCAATATAATTTCATAAGACCACACATATATATAACTAAAAGTTACTTGACAAACAGCAAAGCCAGATAGGCGATACATTCAGTTGAG
>NW_008340915.1:814449-856777 GCF_000622305.1 Nannospalax galili | reverse complement strand
ATGTCAATAGGCTTGGAATGAATTTTTCTGTATGAAACTGTGTGTTTTGACAATGAAGAGGAGATCTTTTTTAAACATTGGAACCTAATTTAATTTTATCTCTTAGAGAGTTTATAATGAGTATAAGATTTTATAAGTGTAATAATTCATCTGTAAACCTAGAAATGTACAGCCAATTTTGAAAGAGATGTACCCTAGCTCAGAAAAATGTTATTGAATAGGTTAATGCTGTTGTAATGAAATGCTTCTTTTAATTAAAAAAAAAATTAAAAAAAAAAAAAGCTCATGGAAAATAGTGGAACAAGGGGTAGAGAGAATACTAATGCCATCTCTCAGTTCTCATCAGTGAAACTTCCTCATGCAACAGAGGGCAGTGAACACAACTGACCATAAATGGCCAGGGAGATTTTTAGCATTTTTGAGAAGACAGTAACTTGCTAGCATATTGTGCAATGGTTAAGATAGTACTCTGTTCATACTTGTCACTAATACACAAATATTAGTATACCTATAGTGTACCTATAGTGTACTATTAGTGACCTAATAGTCAAACCTTGCAAGGTACTATTTGAAAGACTAAGGAAAAAGAACTACATGACAGATAGCTGCCACATAGTGCTTTGTAGCCAGGAGCAGGTAGGATGTGAGTTCACAGTGCATGAGGGAGCAATCCAGAGTGCTCCAGTGCATCCCAGAGTTGCAGTGTAGAATGGCAGGAAGGGAATGCTTACTTGGAGGGTACCTTCTTAGGTCCTGGTGCATAGTAAGATTTTCTCAAACTTTCTCTGTATTTTGGTTTTAGTTAGATACAGATTTTTCTCTACATTCTATTTTAATGAAACTTTTTATAAGCCCTATACCCATATTTCAGATGGTAATTAGAAAAATAAGAGCCATGTAATCAGAAGCAACTTTCTAATTTTTCTTTGCTAAATGTGTCCAAATATTGAAGAGATACCACCCTCTTTCACTATAGAACACTAAGGAAACCCCTTTTTTCTGAGTCTAATATTGCCAAGTCTCTTAGTTAAAGGAATAATATTAATTAAATCTTAATTTAGAAACCTCCCAAAGTAAGATCTAAAGTAATTGACCTTTACAAATTAAATGTTAAAGCATCAAGATGAAAAATCCATGGCTACTCTGATTACTTTCTTTTAGACTTAGGGGGAAGAAAATAAAGATGTAGGCTTTTCACCAAACAGCAGAATGGCTTTAGTTTTCTTTTATTCTGATCTTTGCACTATTTATAACAACTACAAAACAAAATTTTAAAAATAGACAAATAAAACCAACCTCCAAGTCCCTGAAGCAGCTGTGGTAACTTCTTGGTGATTCTTTAGTTCTTTCTTAGTAACATAGTTCATATGGGATGACTTGAAGCAGGTAGTAGTTGGTAGTGACAATATCAAAATCTCATTAAATGGAATTGAAATTACATTCTCAACTTGAACCGGACAGTATCTGGGAAGTCATAGAAGCATCATGGAGAATCTCTAAGCAAGGAAACTTGGAACAAACTGTCTATAAGGAGCTCTTAGAGGCATATCTTAATTCTTCTTTTATTTCTCTCAAACAGAGGATACAGCCATGGTGCTGCAGTATCTGCTGAGCAAGGCTGTACAGAAAAGTCTCATTAAGGTGTAATCAAAGTGAACTTGGTGAATAGCAAGGTGTTTCAGATTTAGCAGATCCAACCCCACCCCCCACCCCCACCCCTGGGCGCTTGTTTGAATGTTTATAAAGTCATTGATCGTCCATCTTGTTTTCTTCCTCCCTTATTTGATAAAGTTTGATTGCACAGCAAAGAAAAAGACAAGTCCTGCCCTCATAGAACTTACATTCTGAAGCAATTTGGAAGCAGTCTCAAAATACCAGTGTTGAGTATGGTGCTCTTTAGAAGTGTTTTAGTGAATATTCTCTCCGTAGTTTAGTGTGGATTGACACTACTACGTAAAGACTTATGGAGAGCTTTACTCATTTGTAATGCTGTGGAAGACATATAGATATTCTACTTTCCTCTATTACATTTTATTTGACTTCATCACACTCATTTAAAAGGTTTTATCATCATTTCAATGTAGATCCAGTTGTATAAATGGAGAAAAATAATTTAGCATTTTCAGATTTTAAATGTGGGTCCTATTTAAATAGAAGAACAGCATATTGAACATAGTTCCCATGGGCTACTAGATGGCATCTTATAGGAACTTACCATTTGTACACTATGTTAATCAAAAGTTGCTGTGGTTTAAAACATTTAATGCTTTTATCATTGGTTTAAAATATGCATAATATCAAACTTACTGCTTTGAGCATTTACCTGTATAATCCAATGTCATTAGATATATTCACTTTATACTACCATCTGTATCATCCATCTCCAAACTGTTTTCATCTTCCCTAACAGAAACATTTTACCCACAAAATAATACTTCTCCACCTCCTTTTTAGGACTTCTCTTTCTTTCGTAGGGAACATAGATCTAAAGATGTCCAGTGTCCTTGGATCCTTCTAATCAGTGTTAGTTGAAGACTCCCTGTGTATTACTGGGATATAATGAAAAACTATCACACTGACTTCTAGATGCATGTAACTTGCAACACAACAGAGAATAAGAATAAAGAGATAAATAAAATAGTGTTGAGTCTTGCCATATAAAAACTCCTTCGTTCATTGAGCTGATGTGAGATTTTGTATAAGCCCCCAGTTTGATTCCTTTCTCAAACACTAACACTAGTTACTTACAAGTATGTTTTTTAGCTCTATGAGCCTCCATTGCTTCAACTTTAGAATGGGTGTAATAAAAGCCTGTCTTTCTTATTCCAAAGGATGTTAATTATGTCAAAGTATTCTATAGCTCAAAACTAGCATTACAGATTGAATATTATTCATTTCATCTACCAGGGTGTTTTCCTCCTTGTGCCTTTCCTTGTTATTATATTTAAATATAATTTTAGAATCCAGAAGTTCCTATTAACTTTTTAACAGGACTCTTTTTACCAATTCCATAATTCTTTTATTCTTTCACTGCTCAGAGTTTATTTCATTTTTGCTCAGCTCAATATATGGATTTTTATACTAGCCATTTACCAAGCAGTATGCAATAGTGCCTTTGACAGATCAAATCTGAACAGATAAGATGTTTTTTTTCCACAGGAGAGTCTCATTGTGTCATTGGGACAGCGTCTGTCAACAGCCCAGGGTGGGAGTGGGTGACACTTAAAAACTCAAATTATTGATGAGAGCATCTCAAGTACTAAAAAGAATTCAAAATTAAACCTTTTAAGCCTGTGCAGTCATTATTACATTAAGCAGGGAGATAGTGATGGGTCATAAATTGGTTTTCCATTTTATTTAAACAGGACTTGGCAGAATATAAATGGAGTCATCGAAGTTCACTTATCTCATGATAATTCTTCACTTTTTTTTCAATGTGGGTATGCAATTGAAATTGTAGATGATCTCTGATTATTTCTGTTAGACTCTAGTTATTGGAAAAATTACATTTAGAGGATTTCCTCCCAGTTTCTTTTCTTTTTTTGTGTGTCTTCCAGAAACCTAAACATTCTTTGACATTCTCATTTCTGTGAGTTGGTTTCATGCAACTTTGTGAAAATTTAGGCATTTAACCAATCATGATTCCCATTTCATTGTCAGTATTTCTTAAAGCTTCTATTTTGGTGTTTGACCACTTTTTCAAAACCACTTCCAACTCAAACTTTGGATCAAGTCTTTGCTTTTCTTCAGACAATATAGATGTTAGATGACCCTTTGGTTTAGGCTGTCCATTTCATTTTTGTTAAACAGCTGGCCTCTGACTTTGAGCCACGTTCTTCATAAACCTCTACCAGATGACTTGCAAGTTTAACCAAGTCCCTCCCATGCACTCGCCATCTTTCTGGTCTCTTATAAAGAAATCTGATGAGTTAGTTGAAAGACTCCTGACCTACTTCAGTAGATCGGATCTTGAGTCCTTATGTTCTGAGGTTCTGCAGTCTGGTACCCTGCTGGGTTGGACCCAGGCTATGCTCATGGCTGGACAAGTCCTCTGCTCACCTGGGTGAGCCTTGTCTGTAGAATCAAGATTACTGAGCATACTTACTTTACCATCATATTTAGATAATATCACTTTCTTTTTGTCCCACAGAGAAGTAGGTACTATCACCATAATTTTTGTCCCCAAATCACCAGGTTTTTACCAATTTATCAATGTGTTGGTTGAGACCTTCTGAAGAGCTTTCCCATAGCCCCTCCCTACTTAGAATCTGTCTCTATCTCCCCTTCTGTCCTTGGCTGACGTTTTCCAAGGATTAAAATATCTTCCATGTGAAAACTAAGCTTCCATTTGTGCTTTTGATATAGAATCCTGTTCTGTTATTTCTCTCCCCCACTCCCACCCTCCCTCTACTCCATATATTCATGCTTTCTGTGTCCATTCACATCTTTTTTTTAACCCATCAGCATGTTCATTTTCTCCATGTCCTGAAGAAACCTTCCCTTAACCTGTGAACTTCTAAGATAATGCCTTTTCTACACCAAGCTCACCTGAAGAGACACAAGGCTTCTTTACTGTGTTACTCATGGACTCCAACTTGCTTTTGAACATTCTTACTTCAACATTCTGTGTAAATTTTAAGCCTGACTGCATTTGAATCTGAGTTGCTTTTAGAAACTCCTAATGCCTGGGAACCATCTTCATAATTTCTGATTTTACTCACCAGTGTTAAACATCCTTGCTTATCATTTTAAAACTTTTTCAGAGCATTCTGGTGTGCAGCTCTGGATGAGAACCACTGCTGTCACCACTACTCATCACCGTAGTAACCTCTTAACTGTTTTCATCCAGTATTTGTCCTTCTTGGCTTCTTAGTTCTTAGGAAGTGGTGAAAACCTATTCCTCACCCTCATAAGTGTTTATAGCTGAAAGGCTTTTCACAGGTTTGCGTGTGCACACACACCTTTCTCAATGCCTCTTTTCTCTGTTTCTTTTAATTGCCTTTCCCCTTCATGTTCTGAAGTTACTGTTCTGCCCAAATAATAGCAACATCAGTATCGGTCAGTCTTCAGGCTTATATAATCTGGCTTGCTGATCTTAATCCCTATATTTGTCATTATATTTAGATAGTATCACTCTACTTTCTGTCCCAAAGCCAGTGTTACTATTATAAACTATCTTGTAGACATCCTTACATATAATACCATTGGCATTTATGTCCATAGAAGGACTTACTATTTTGCCAGAGTTTTGTTTCCTTGGCAGCTCTAGTCCTCAGCTATTTTATACTATACCCATCCTACTTACCTTCAACTTCATCCTCCCTTTGTCTCTACCGGTTATCATCTAAATCCTGTATATGCTATCCTAGAAATTGCTCCTTAATTTGCTATTCTTTTAATATTTCCTCAGTCATCAATCTTGTTCTGGCTGTGTACAGACAATTGCAGTAACTTCCCAGCTAATCCTTACTGTGTCCTATGCAGTACTGTCGCATCAGCTTCCAGACAGAGCTCCAACCTTTTCACTTTCTTGTAAAAACCATCTAAGGCTCCTTATCGAGCATTCTAGCACTTCCTTAGAGACCCTGCCACCATTTGTACTCAATCCCCATCATTCATCCTCAGAAATTCTATATTCAGTGAACCTGGGCTTCTGGCTGTTGTCCCCCAGACTCACAGCTTTTTTTGTCGTATAAACCTACTAATTTTTTCCCTCAAGACCTTACACAGGAAGATTTCTGTTATAAATGTCCAAGGTTATGTGGACCCCTTTCATGTTACTGACTTCTACATTCACATGGAACTAATAGCTTGTTTGAGTTTTCTAGTTGCTTGTATCTCATTTAACTAGGGTGTGTATACCTTTAGAAGAGAGTTTGTTGGTGACTGCCATCTTGACACTTTGCGTCACTAATGGATCATTCCTTAAAACTACTCAAGGTCCAAACTACTTGATGTTTTCGTGTGTGTGTGTGTGTGTGTGTGTGTGTGTGTGTGTGTGTGTGTGTGTGTGTGCCCAAGTCCCTTCTCAGCCTGGACCTTATGTAATCCTTGAATTCAGTGACAAAATAAATATTCCTTAAAGTTGAACCATTTAATTTTTTAGCTTTAGAGGCTTTCTGTGTCCCTCGATTACTAAATCCAAATTGTCCTCCTGCTATCTTGAGAGAAATGAAATTCCTCAGCAGGAACAAACAACAGTGTCAGACTGTTTGAGACTGTTAATGACTCATTTATAACGCCAGCAGACTCATGAAGGCTGGAAAAATTAAATGTACAGCATCATTACCTTTGTGGTTAGCATTGCTAAGAATGGCATAATGCTTAGTGCAACATTTTAAAAGGAGGAAAATCCCTTCAGGAGAATGAGCTCTATAGTTGGGAGTCTGGATAATGGAATGACAAACTGGTAACTTCTTGCTGTTTGTGCTGCCTTCCACAAGGCATTCTTTGGGATTAGCTGTCACACTGCACTTACCCAGAGGTTCCCTTGCTCCAGTCAGCATGACCTATTTTGCATAGATAATTGTAGAATTTTTTTTAGTTATAAGAACATCATTTTTAGGGAACACAATTTAAAATGTTTTTAAAGTAATAATTATTAGAAAGTCTCAAAAGTAATCGCTTTTTCTCATTTGAAGATGACATTACTGAGGACTCCAGGACTGTTGCATAGAGGAGTCTGAGTACCATGTGGATGAGCATGCTTGTCAACCTCTGCCTTTGCTTCCATTCCATTGGAACTGAACTGAATACACTCTAGTAGTCTAATCTTTTTATGCAGAAGGTATTTAATAAAATAGATGGGTTGTTTTGATAATTTCTAGCTGTGGAAGAGACGGAAACTTCAAAGGAGCTTGAAGGAGTACCTCAGATCCAAGGTGCAATATGAGCTGTAAAGTGTAATATAAATACAGGTTACTCCAGTGCTATATGACCTGGTATTCCTATTTCTGCAGCCTTTATGCTTATTATAGTAAAAGACTATACTTTCCCTTACAAGTCAACAAAGACATTTTCCAAAACGACATTATGCTTTCTCAATTCTTTAAACTTTGTCTATTTTCTGTGTCCCTTGAATATTCAATGTAAAACATTGTACTATCTTGAAAGAAGTGGTATTTGTCACCAGTTCTAAACGACATGTCAATGTGTTTGAGACTGTTAATGACTTATTTATGTTAGCAGGTACATGAAGGCGTATGTGTGTGTGTACCCAATATGAGATTTGTTACTGAACCTTTATCTAGTCAATTATAGAATCAGGTTAAGCAGTTTCTATAATCTTGTTCTTCACAACTCATGCCAGAGCTTGAACTCTGCAGGTCAGGCCACCAGGAAGGAGAATAGTATATAAGGTTAGAAAGAGCAAGGCAGTCTGGAACTCTTGGCTCAAATTTCTTTCTGTTCTCACTGTTCAGCCCTGATGATGTGAGTGTAGTAGAAACTGATACCGTCTCAGAGAACTAGAGACATATGGGCTCAGGAGTCACCACTGGAAAGTTGGAGCCAGAATGACAGCGGTCACCTAAGTATTGAGTCTGCAGTTAGTGACAACATCTAGGGGAAAGCTGCTAGGTGTATAAAACTCCGCAGCTTCTGCCTCACTGCCACCCTTCACACTTCAGGTGAGTGTCTCCTATTGGTTCTGACCTTAGGACATGGGGAAGGCATTTCTAGGAAAAGAAGTTTATCCTGCCCTGGTTGCACATTACAAGTTACCATACTAACAAATCATCTTTCTATAAAACCTTTTTCAGTTCAGAAAGAGAATATTCTATGGGCCACACTTTCCCTGCTTTCTCATAGTACATAAATCACAAAATTTCAGCTCTGGGTAGTATGTATATTGCACCATTAGTGCTTCTCTACAGCTGAAGCTCCTGTTGCATGGATCATTGTACTTAAGGGTAAATAGTCCTAATAAGTAATGTGATAATGAATAATAAGGATATTAGGAATTGCTTTAAAAGTTTCATCAATTTATGACATCAATTCTATGATAATAATTTCTATTATAATGTAGTCAGATTCCATGAATTCTCTTTGTCAAGCAGGAAGATACTATAAGCATATCACTAGGCAGTAATTCTTACCCTCATAATTGTATGAAATGAAATACTACTGTGTACAAACATTGTAAGTTGGCAGAGGGAATTGATAAGTGTTCCCTGGTACACTGTAGCCAATAAGTAAGCATGTTACCCTTTGAAAACTCTGAGATCATGAAATATCCAGTTACCCACATAATTTATATAGAAGAATCTGCATGATTATTGGCACCTACATTAGACTTGTCCCTTAGACTTCATATTCTTGATCCATTATTACCCACTAGAGTAGTGGCTAGCATACACCCTTAATATAGTTTACCTTTATCAAAACAGTCATCTTGCTCCCTGTGATAGTCTTTGTTGAATAAAACAACCTCTGGAAATACTCCACCATTGCTGGGCACTTTCATGGCATGATTATTGTCTTCATCAGATATAATTTAAATTTCCCATAGTTACAGTTCAAAAACCCATGCTGCATTAAATTGTTTTCACCCTGGTAATTATAACTAAAACTTTAGAAAGTCTTCTTTCTCATTTATAAGTAATGTTATTTATTATTTTTATTATAAAAATAATACAAAGAAGTCCCTTTTCTATTTCATATCATTTACAGATGTTGTAGCTCTGTGACATAAGGATGTCCCTGTTAGATTGTAGGCAGTAGTTATCTTAGGACTGATGACTTTGTTATTGAGGGAAGTAAGACTCTGTGAGTTGAAGGTGAGTGACTTGTGTGAACCTGTTGGCTGCCCTCCTACATCCATCTGTATCCTCCTTCCTCCATTTCTCAGATCCTGACTTGCTGTGGTTGTGTTGCAGAGAGGGATGTGCTCCAGGAAGGGTTTTGTTCTCTTGCTCCTCAGTATAATTCATGATTATATCGTCCAGTTGAGTCAGTACTTAGTCTTGTGCCAGTGATAATGAGGGACATGTATAAATGATCAAGTTCCAGTTAGAGAATGTGTGTGGGGGGGGAACCTCTGCTGAGGCCCTGAGAAAAATATTATTCTCTAATTAAAAAAAAATAACACAAATAAATAGCCTGATTTGTTTTTATCAATAGTGTCAATTGTACATGTGTTGAGTAGAACTGTGATAATTTGCCTTAATCGAAAAGGGACAAGTGCTAGGCTTGGTGGCACACACCTTTATTCTCAGCACTCCAGAGGCAGAAGCAAGCAGATCTCTGTGGGATTGAGGCCAGCCTGGTGTACATAGCAAGTACCAGGCCAGCTAGGGCTGCAGGGAGACCTGTTTCAAAAAGAGACAGGGAGAGATGGCTCAATGGTTAAGAGCACTGACTGCTCTTCAGAAGACCCAGGTTCGAATCCCAGCACCCACATGGCAGCTAACAACTGTCTGTAACTCCAGTTCTAGGGGATCTAATGCCATCCTCTGTGGGTACTACATGACATAGGTGCACTTATGTACATGCAGGTTTAACACTCATATACATAAAATATAAATAAATCAAAACCTTTTGAAAAGGAACGAGCCTCTGATAATAACAGAAAAATAGAAGTACTGTGATATCAACAGCCACTGAGTTAAGTAATTCTGATGCTGCCCTATTTTTGCAGTCCTTGTTTAATTGGTCTGCAATAGATACAGTGGTTTAGTACTGAGGAGACTGCCCCAGTTTCTCCTAGTGTGCCCTTGTGGCCATGTTCCCTTGGCCTTTGTTACTTCAGTGTCTAGGTGACAAATTAGGTTCCTCATAACAGAGCTACTCATGAGATTTGGGAGAGGGAATTGGAGTAATGACTATTTTTTTGTGGTTTGGTTGTTTGGGGGATA
Source organism: Nannospalax galili (assembly GCF_000622305.1). NCBI lineage: Eukaryota > Metazoa > Chordata > Mammalia > Rodentia > Spalacidae > Nannospalax > Nannospalax galili. The sequence goes on along the minus strand of NW_008340915.1, from coordinate 846,923 downwards.
AGTCTGGAAGTGTGGTTTTTCGAAACAGGACTACAAGCCCCTCTGTAACTTTCTCAAGAAGTCACTATAGTTTCAGCCACCTCCTAATGCTGCACATTCTAACTGTGACAGGTGTAGTCGTTTGTAACAGCGATGGGTCACAGTGTTACTTTGGAATTATTCCTGGAAACCCAGCTTACTCCCTGCTCCACCAACTCTTCCTATGGGACTGTGAGCAACATATTTCCTGTATTAAATTGTTTCTGATTAAAACAGCTAGTTTTTTTGTTTGTTTTTCTTGCCTACACTGAAACGCTACTCATCACTTCTAACAAAGTTCGATGTTTGTGACTGAAATGATCCTGGTTAAGACAGCCATGTTAAGAACAGTTAAGAACAGTTAAGGCTTAAACCAAGTCACCTGGCAATAAATCCAAACCTCTTTCCATGATACTACTGCTAGGAAGTCAATCAGAGCTTTGTACTTCAGTTTCTAGAAGATGACTTTCTTCCCTTCCCAGTGTCTTCTGAATTATTCTATATACCATATCCCCCAACCCTGTCACTTGCCTCTCCAAACACAGGTCCACTCTTAGCAATATTGGCTTGCCTCTCTCATGAGGTGTCTGTTGACCTAAACATTCCAGAGCCTGTGTCTCCCCATCACTCCAACTTTGCTGCTGTCCTGACAGCCTTTTCAGCTGCTAAAGACACAGCTCCAATGTGACACGAAAATGACACCTCTCTTTTTCTTAGCTTCTTAACATTTGTTCTTCTTATGGTTCCTAGCTCACCATAGTTGTTTGTTTTTCTCCATTAGACAATGACCTTTGTAGAAAGAAAACTCAGGTAATATCAGCCATTGCACTCTGCCATCTATGACGTGGTAGCATTCAGTACCAGTTTCCTCAGTGACTGAAAGGGATATTGTCTTAAGTGGCCTAATCAAGCCTTGTGCAGAGCACAATGGTATTACTCTTCCAAATAAAGTAATTTAAAGTTCTAGAATGTTTTTCAAGTTTCACTTCTGAACCTTAAATATTATATAAGGTATTTCAACCAACATTTCACTAAGTCATATTTGAAACCTGTATTATGAATATTTATGAGATTCTATTTTGTTATACACACTGTAGCATGAATTTGTTTCTCGTACCTTCCAGTGAATTGTCATTCACCGATCTGATTGGTGATATCCTTATGCATGTGACTAGGAGATCACATTGATTCCCTCAGGGACTGTTGACATTATTTTACTGTAAATCAGTATATTAGTCACTAGTTGTCCCCACTGTTTGTAGACTTGTAATTGATGCACCTTTGTTAGTAACATAGTTTTGTTGGTGTTTTAAGATATTTTAAAGGACTGAACTATTTCTGCTGCCTCCTGCACCATCTCTGCTATGCATCTGTATTTAGCCTTCTTTCTTCATATTTTTTCTAATGCTTCTTTAATTCATCATTTCCTGTGTATCCTTTCTTGTTAGCACTTTGCCCATGCTTAGATTCTACAGCACTAACACTGTTTTCACAGCTGAATTTCTAATCTCCTTAAGCATTGCTCATTGTTCTCACTTTGTTTCTTCTTAGAGTTGCTCGAAAGATAGAGTGAAAACAGAACACAGTATGATACCTTGCCTTTCCAGGGTCATCTTGACTCCAGAAAATTGTTTTGCACACAACTTTACTAAATTATGCTTGCTCAGAGTGAGCTTCACCTTGATAGCAATCTGTGATGGTCGGCATAGAAGATATTATTACTGTTAAAGAAAACTTAGGGTTATTTTTAAAATTAAGAGTTTACAGTAGCTTAGACATAAGTAATTCAAAGCAAATTTCATACCCTATGCCCCAAAATGTATATTTCTCCAAAATATAGAAGTCAAGGGTTTTTTTAAAAACAATTGTCAGTGATATATTGATATTCATAGAAACCTAATCAATATTACTCAGTTACTTGTTTGAGACTTTAAATACAGCAGTATTTGAAAGGGACCATGTACCTCAAAAGAATGGCACCTCATTCCAGGGTTGTTTGTCCCCCTGCTCTTGTTGACCTGGGAGTTCTAATAGTGCTTAAAAATAAGAGAAACAGGTTACTTTAACTCAAAAGAGGAACAAAGAACAAGGAGTTGTTTTCCCTTTTCCCAGCTGCCCTCTGGTGGCAAAGACACAACAGACAGCAAAGGCTGAATAAAGTGAAGCGGCATAGGTACAGCTAGTGATGCTGAAGCCGGCCATCATGAAGCGGTGCCCACTCCTGTGTCTTCTGAGAAAGCGGAGTGTTGGGTCTCCTAATTACATTTTGCTTCTCAGCAGCATCTGCTCTTATCATAGCAGCACCAGGCTCCACCAGCTCAGTCAATACTTGTATATTAGCAGGAGACAATCGATAGAAAAATTAAAAAGGAAAGTCAAGGTAATTAGGCTAAAGCTGCTGCTTATGAGTTTTCAATAATTACTTTAGCTTCCTCTTGTTTCCCCATCTTCAGAAAAATAGGGCCTGATTGAAGGACTGGGTCGTGTTTGACTGAGGACATGTCAAAATTATACAAAGCCAGGCAGGAAATAAAATTAAGCTGTATTTGTTTTAGAGCTGTAAAAGGGGCTTTGCATGATGGCAGGGGAAGAATAGGCGCTGATTTAAATGCACCCATTGGCAGCTGTGCCATTGTTGGTACCTGTTTCATGTCATCAGTTTCTGCACCACTGGCAAAAGCCCACTCAAAAAGCACTGTGACATGTCATATATTCATGTGCAGAGGAAGATAGTGGATGAATTTCTCCCAGAAACATTAGCATCTAGAAATTAAATTCTGACCTTTACAAAACTAGGTAAAAATCTCATGGCTGCCACTGTGCATCATCCTTGAGGCATTGTTTTCTGTGGACATAGGGGACAAGGATCTGGGCCTACTCTTGAACACTTTATAAACAAACCATGTTTGTTAAGAGAAGGAGCCCAATCTTTGGTTTTAAGCTGCTTTGGTGTTTTTGTGCCCTGGTTCTAGAAAGAAATCTTCTAAACAGAACCGCCCTGTATCTTACTGTTGCATATCAGGTTGGCACCTGCTTCATGGAGGAAGGAAACAACAACACTGTCCTTCATTTGGTGGAAATAAATCTGAAGAAAAAGGATAGTTTGGTTAAAGACATATTTCATGCTTTATGTCCATTTACAGTCTTCTTTTGCACCATTTCTGTCAGCTTGAATCACTTTATAAACTTTATAACCAAATTATGTACTTACATCATTTCATTCACTGTTGATGTATAGCTATTAAACATCTGCCAGATACATAGTTCCTGTAGGAGAAAAAAAACTATAGAAGAGAGTTCAATCTTGCTAGATGTACAGTGAAATTTTAAATACAAAGAATATAGTGTGAAAGTATTTATTGAGCACCTGCTATTTCCAAGGCATTATAGAAGAAAATAATAAACTCTTACCACCTTCTCCATGATCCCCTACCTCTCTTCCAAGTTTGTCAGTCAGACATGAATGATAATACCAGTATTTGATCCAAGCAGCCTGGTTTTAAATTATACTCTCTTAAGCCTTTTGCTACAACTTATTTTTTACTCTTAACTTTAAGTATTCTATGGAATGATTGAACATGTGAAGCATGTTCTTCAGCAGTGAGCCCAACTATAAGTGATTATAGACATGCTAAGGGTGTGATTTGGGAAGATGGAAGTATTGAATTAAAACTACATGCCTAGAGGCATCAAGAAGTAAGACTGCTGGGCGGTCCCAACTTTCTATAATTTTACAGCATATTTTTTTTCTGGTCTTTTTGAGACAGGGTCTCCCTGTAGCCCCAGCTGGCCTGGAACTCGCTATGTAGACCAGGCTGGCTTGGAGCTCATAATAGAGATCCTCATGCCTCTGCCTCCCAAGTGCTGGGATTAAAGACGTGCACCACCATGCTCGGCTAAATGATTTGTCTTATAAGCTAATCTGATACTACATGAGTTTGCATCTGTGAATCTCTGCTGCATGTATAACGTTCAGCAGAGGAAACAAATCACGATGGGTGACATCTGCATAAAATTATCCCAAGGCTTTCAAAAGACTCCTGCTTCTTATATAGCCTTTGGTTGAATTTAGGAATAACAAATCAAACAAATGTTCATCTCCTCTTCAGCCCTCTGACCCCCACCTGCTAGTCCCCTCCATCCTTCTACATAGTCCTCAGTTATGCCATCCGTGTTCCTTTACCCTTTCTTCCTACCTGCCTCCATGATCTCGTCTACATCTTTCATGGTTATTACTAGTTTTTATTTGTTTTTGTTTTTTTATTTTTTATTTATTTTTTTACAGAAAAATTCATTTTAATTCAATTGACATTAAGGTGTTTGCACATGCGTTTCTGATCTCTATATATCTGATTATTACTAGTCACAGTTGGTTACTTTCTGAGCTCCTCGGCATCTGAGCGTGGATATAAAGTTGTCAGGTAGATTTCAATGGTAACGTTTTTCACATCTACTAATTATTAAGGGGAAATTTTTTATGCTTTAGAAGAAGCATTTCACTAAAGCTTTAACATATTCAGTAACACACTCCAGAGCAAGAGTACATTCAGAAGTGGCTGCAAGTTTCTAGGTTCACAGTTGAATTAATACAGTAATACAATATTGAACTCAGTATAAGCCCTATAAGACATAAAACTGAATGAGTTTTTAACCTTTAAAAAAGATCTCCATTTCATTTTAGAATATATTGTTCCTTGCAGAAGGGCTCATTGGTTTTGCTACTAACACTGAGATGTTGGCGCTTGCATCTCTAATCTGTATGTATCTGATTATTACTAGTCATAATCAGTTGCACTTGGATCCTTGGCACCTGTGTATGTCTATAAAGTCATCGGGTAGATTTCAATGATAATGTTTATCACCTCTGATAATTTGCATGATGTAAATTTCCATGCTTCCTCCTCAAATATAATACATTTTTAAAAAATTTGTTGATTTTTTTTGTGTGTGTATATCACATAGAACATCTCAAACCATCTCATTCGACTATACACCCTCTTCCAGGATGGCACCCTCCCCTCCCATAGCCTCCCTCCCCCCACTAGAGCCCTTATACTCTGATATCCCTGCTACTGTCTGCTGTGTTGTCGGCACCCCAGCCATTCCCCACTACTTGCCCTTCTGATGAATCTAGTCAGTCTATCTAGAGGTCTTTGTTTTACTAGAGTCTTCTTATGTAGCATAAGCTGGCCTGTAATTTGCAATACTCCTGCTTCTGCCTCCCAATTGCAGATATGCCTCCATGTCCAGGTCTAATGGGTCGACTTCTTTTTGTGGTCATTTGTTGAGTTGGGGATGGAGGCATGCATGTGAAGATCACAGAACTTTGGGAGTTCATCTTCTACCTTGTTAAGATTGAGTCTCTGTGCTGTGAATTATAGGTTACTTGGCCTGTGAGCTTCCAGCCAATACTCCTGTCTCTACCACCAATCTCCAGTAAGGGTGTTAGGATTTACAGGTGTGAGGCACAGCATCTAGCTTTTAGCATGGAGTTAAACTCGGGTTGTCAGCCTGGGCAGCAAGCACTTATACCTGCTGAGCTACTTCCCTGATCCTCAAGGACAACTTTTGAAAGGTAGTTTTTTAAAAAAAATGTGTGTGTCTGTGTGTGTGTGTGTGTGTGTGTGTGTGTGTGTGTGTGTGTGTGTATTGCCTGCATGTATGTAAGTGCACCCATGTCATGCAATGTCTGTGGAGGTAAGAAGAGGGTATCCGATCCCCCTGGAACTGGAGTTACAGATAGTTGTTAGCTGCCATGTGGGTGCTGGGAATCGAAACTGGGTCCTCTGCAAGAGCAGACAGTACTCTTAACCACTGGGCCATCTCTCCAGCCCCTGGTACTTTTTTCCTCCTCTTTTGACTCTTTATTTACTCATTCCTGAGCTAGCATCTCTGCCCTGCCCTTCTTTTTCTCCTATTTTTATTGCTTCCATCATAGCTTCATTGTATATGGTGTTTCCAGTTTCACGCTATAAAAAGTTTGAATACTAAATACAAACAACAGTAATGGAATATTATATCACCACTATGATGATGTAATTACATAATAACAACTTTGAGTCAAATTTAATTGCCTATTTTGATTGTTTGTGGGTTTGTTTTGTTTGTTTGTTTGTTTTTGGTCTTTTTGACAGGGTCTCCCTGTAGCCCCAGCTGTCCTTGAACTTACTATGTAGACCAGGCTGGCCTCAAACTCACAAAGATCCGCCTGCCTCTGCCTCCCAAGTGCTGGGATCAAAGGCATGCCCGGCCGTGCCCGGCTAATTGCCTACTTTGAATTGCAGGTATGATTTTTTCCCCCTTTCTCTTTAATTGCTTTTTCAGCTGTGCTTTTAAATTAAGTCTACAACTTTCAGTGACTAATGTAAATTTGCTGTTTAAGTTTTTGAAGTGAAGGTAAAGGGAAGTTTCTACTTTAAGAGTTTGTTATGAAGAATAAATGAAGCAGCTTGTAGAATAAGCTTTGTAAACAGTGCCCAGGGTCAGCGGATTAGAGTAAGAGGCATTGTCAATGTATGTCCATGATGCATGTGTAGTAATACAGAAATGTTCATGAGAGAACTTTACATGAAACAAACAGGTATAAATGACATATAACTGTAAATATGTCAACGCTGAAAATTTGTTTAAAAGATCAGAGTAACACCAAGCACAGTATCGTGGCTCATTCTAGAGCCACTCCCATTGCTATCTGTTTATAATGAGATAGTAATGCAGTACACAGTTATTTTATTGGTCTGTTTATCTTTGGTTGTTTGTCACTGTAGCACACAATTTTTCTGAGAAATGCCTCGTGTTGGTCTTTCCCACATTACATATCCTGTGTCCAATACCAAATACTTAGCAAGGGATGTCCTTTCAATAAATGTTTGCTGAATGGATATGTTCACTTTTTTTTTCTGTGTTTTCCAATGATGTGAGCAGAAAACCATTGGAGATGGAATGGAGAGTGCTATTTTGTAAGCATTATCTCAGCCTTCCTAAAGGTACATCACTGCCTTTTAGTTCATGATAGGACATCAAGATTAAGAAAGGGCTTCTCACATTATGTATTTGTTTGCTTGTGGCCCTTCCAACTAATAGCCTTTTTAAAAAGTGTGAGTGTATGAGTGTGCATGTGTGCGTGTGCGTGTGCATGTGTGTGTGTGTGTGTGTGGTAGATTTTAATCAACTTAGGAAAACCACAGCTAATTTAATTTCTCACTGTTTTAAACATACAAAAGCCTTCTGTTTTGATTAGGATAATTCTCAGTTCCAAGGAACACAAACAAATTTAGATATTTTCTAGTTATATTTTACCTTCAAGTATTATCATAGGTAAGAATATATTACCCCAGACTTTAATTCCAAAAAAATTATAACCTGGCTAATGAATCCTCAGATGACTTTAATGATTCATGCAGCATCAATTTCCTCAATTCCAGACCCTATATTAGTAGGTTTGGGCCTTACTAAGCCGCAGTGTATCTCATCAAAGACTCAGCTGCATGTCAGCCCGCCATGAAGGGACACACCTCTCTGCCCGCAGGTTTACTTTCTTGTAGTACTTGTCTTTGGCAGTCAGTGTTGAGGTGCACATAGTTCTCTTGTAGCTCTGTCTTTCGATGCTCATTTTTAAGAGGAAGCCTCACTGAAGCAGACTCAGAATGATCCCACAAGTTCACAAAGAGGAGACTCAAACAGAATGCAGAAACTTTTCATCTATTGTAAGGAAATTTCAGAGTTACAGAGATTCTTCCACTCTTCCTAGTTCTTCATTCAGCTGCCACACTGACACAAGAAATTTTATCATCCTGCTTACGAGACAGGATAGAGTTTGCTCTTTTCTGAAGACAGTCTCCTTGAAGCACTTTAAAGAATACAAAAGCAAAAGTGATTAAGAAAAAAGAAAGTAAATTAAGGAAAGAGAAAAATTCAGAAGAAGGGCATTATCCAGGGCAAACTCCCTGGCAGGAGTGATTGAGGTGTTTCATGACAAAAGTTGAGCTGGCTCAAGCAGTACTTAGAAGGTGTGGTTCCAAGTGCCAAGCACGCACAAGTACTCCCAGGGGCATTTTGTTGCTCCAAAAGCCTGACACATCTCTTTGAGCCCTTGATATCAAATTTACTCTAAGTTACTAGTGATTCAGTTTTATGAAAAACTATTTTTTCTTCATATTAAAACCTATTAATTCTTAAATATAATAATGGAATTCATTAGAGTGAACACATCTGAAAGCAATTACTATTGAAAAGAATGTCAGGAAGGAAGGAAGGAAGGAAGGAAGGAAGGAAGGAAGGAAGGAAGGAAAGAAAGAAAATAATGTCCAGAATAAAGAGAATGCTATGCCTAGTAGAAACATGTGCATGCTGGGCATTAGTATTAGCAATCAACATAACTATTTTATTTTTCATTTTAGGAAATATGACTGGCATGATTAGCTTCGTAGTAAGAACTCCAGCAGGGTTAGTAATAACACCATTTAGTTTAAAATACAACAGAGATATTCTTAGAAAGTGGTAAGCTGTGAATGTCTAGTGAAATACTTTACGCATTGTCTTTGAAATTCACATACATGTAGTGTATGTTGGTAAGTTTATGATGTACCTTTCTGATCCTCATGTACTGAATTTCTGTGGTCAAAAAATAAGAGTCATGATTTGAGTAGTTTTGCCCAATGTAGGGTCAGACTGAGCATAACCCTGATTTTCATGTTCCCCCAGCCTCAGCACCAATATAACTGTTGCCATTCTGAGACAGTATTTTAATTCCATATGATTCAGCATGTAAAACCAACAGTTAAGGAGATTATTAATTATTTTCTTGCCTGTCAGCTACTGCCACATAATTGCAACATCTACATCTTGACTGAAAATTTGGTCTTTCAGACTTAGAATGACTCATTAAATTTTTGCCCCTTGTTCTATAGAACAAGCATGATCTGTACAGTCAGACTAGGAGACCAGGAGATTTTCTCTTCCTGTGGGCATGTGCCCTAAACCTTCTGTTTGTGCTATGCCAGCTATATTTGTAGATGTAGATAACTGCTGATGCAGTTTTGCTGGAAGCAAACGCTGAATTGCTCCCACAAACTTCTTATACTGATCAGATAGTGAACAATGCTCTTTCTTCTGGGTTTCAGAGTTCTATCTACTACCAGAGTTAATACTTTGGATTGTATCATGAATCTGATATTATTTTTACCAAAACTCTAATAATTAAAAATTACATAGTTTTAAAGGAAGACCTCACATTCTAGAAATAATCATGACTTTTTCATTACTATTTTTATCAGTAATCCAGGAACTATTTGTGTGTGCAGGTCCTGATGGATGGTGGCCTCTGTTTAAAAACTATAAATAATAAGATGGATGAACTCTAAAGATATGATTTAGCTATTTTGAGTCTCATTCTGTCTTTGTTATAAATAAATCTAACCTTGTCAAACCTCAAAGGGATTCCCTGGCCCGAGCACCGAGCAGGATTAAGCATCAAACTAAGGTTGTTTTTTTTTTTTTTTTTAATCAAAGCTGCATACTTCCTTTTATAGTATCTTGGGATTCAGTAGTAGACAGAGAACCTTTCCTTTCCTTCTTGGCCCTCCTAAAGATGGCTTTGATTTTTCTCCTTTATCAGTGGATTTCATGCCATGAATTGTAAGCATATTAGTCCCTGAGACTAAGGTGAGATTATTAGAAATATATTCAAAGTGAGGAAAGCCGCAAAGCTAATGTGATTTTTTTCAGTCGTTAGCAGAAGGACTGTATTGGAATTCCCTTGGCAGCCAGGCTGATGCCCTCTGCTTCTCTGTGGCATTTTCTTCCCATTGTCCTTTCCCCCACAGCCCCAAGAGTCTGGATTTGTTTGTCCTAATGGTGAACCATTATCATAAATATCTTACATTTCCAACTTATTTAGACACCAATCTGTTTAAAAACTGTTGACCTAAAATATTTTTTCAAAAGTATCCATTGAATTCAGTATCTTAAAAGGTCTTAGGCTATTTGGGTTTCATTAGGTCTTTCTTGGATGACAACATCACAGCTACTCACTCCATGGTTTCTTCAGTAATAAACATGCAGGCATAGTGTCTCTTATCCACAGTGCTTGGGACTAGAATTGCTTTTGGTTTCAAGGCAGGGTTTCTTTTTTCTTTTTTCTTTTTCTAATATTTGCAGATATGTACTGACATATCTTTGAGATAGGACCCAACTCAAAGTACAGAATGACTATATATTTGATAGATAACCTTATCCACATAGAGTAAATTTTATATATTTTAGATAATTTAATGCCAGGACCTGTTTTGTGGTATGTTAATCAACATTTGTCACTACAATAAAGTGTCCAAGGAAGGTAACTTTATTGAGATTTATTTAGCTCATAGTTCTAGAGGATTAAGGACATGATGCTTTTCTGTCTGCCATCTGGTAAGAAACTCCTCAGTGCTGTCAAATCATGATGGATTCCAATATCAGGGGCACATGTAGGAATGGGGGAATCACATCTCAAACAGGAAGCCAGGGAGGTAAATGGGTCAATCTTGTTTCTTTTTATAACTACCCTCTCAGGAGAACTACCACAGCACCATTTAAGATCCGTTTTACTCCCTCTCAAGAGCATGCCGACACTTGCCTATGGACTGCCCAAGAGCCATATGACCTCAGCACGGCCACTCTGAGGACCAATGCATGAGCTTGGGGAGGAGACACCAACTTATAAGTCCGGTACATGATACCAGATTTTCCACTTGTGGCATCACATTGGCACTCAAAATGGTTAAGATTTTGTAGTGTTTCCTCTTTGGGAGTTTTGGAGTAGAGGATGTTCAATCTGTGTGGGTGAAGCAGAACTATCATGGTGCTTAGTACTCTGAGGAACCCAGCTTTAAAACCACGGTCAAGATCATGTGGTGCTTGAATGGCTTAAGTGGTGAATGGTATTTTGAACTCTTTCAGTGGCAAGAGTTAAGAGATTACATTTTTGTTGAACACAGATTCCTAAAAGAAGAATCAGAATTCTTGGACAGAAGTTGTTTATATTTCACGTCCAGCACTATTTTGGCAGAAAGTGATTTTTTCCCTGAATAGGCTTATGGAACCTTTTGAATGTTTTATTTCATAAAAGATTATCAAAATATTTGGAAGTCCAGCTTATTTCATGATCACAAAAGCACCTTTAATTGCTTGCGTAAAGTTGGAGCCCATCTGTCTTCTTTCCTGACATAGTGATGTTTATTAGCATTTTTCTCATAGTTATTTGTAATTGCACTAATGTTCACCATTCCCAATGTTACAATTAAATCATTTGAAATTCCAGTCACATTTCTAAGCAGATGTACCAAATTACAGCCTAAGATTTCTGCTTGAAATGTAAAGTTCCAATTATAAAGTATTTGGGGTGGGATAGGTTAGCAAAGGAAGGACCTGAGAAAGCATGTAGCCCAAAATAGTTTGAAATCTCCTTGTTACATTGCCTTTGCCCAACCCTGATTCATCAGCATGTAAGAGGTGTCACAGCTCATACAAAACTGCTTGGTTTCGTTTCCCTCCAAGTTTAACTGGCTTTCACCAACTGAATTTAATCAGGAAGACAGAAGTCAGGTGGAGGATGTAAGTGGGCAGATGAGCCCACATATAGCGGCGTTGTCATTTGGGCATTTGTGACCTTTGACGTTCTTTACTCCCATCCGAACCACAGCTTCATTTATAGAACTTGTCGTATGGGCTTTTACATGTCTCTTAAAACAAACAGCTAAACAAGTAATATACTTACTTGTAATTTTCCACTTTAACTTGTTTCAAGAGCCCTTGTAACTGTCTTCTTAGATACTGCTCCTTTCACTTCAAGTAACTATTATATCCTGGGAAGTTTCCAATTCATTTTAAGACTTACATCTCATATCTTTCACCAGTAAGTCTTCCTTTTCTTGGAGACATACTTATGATTCTTCAGTACTTACAGATTTAATTTTGCAGTTGCTTTATAAAGGAAGCTGTATGATCCAAAGGAAAGAATGTGGGTGGTAGAATCACAGTTCCACTCACTACTACTCTGCCGCTAACTTTTTGGAGATTCAGTGTTCTCATCATAAAAGGAGACCAATGCAACCCGTCTTTCTAGGATGTTGTTTTCTTCATTTTCTCACCTTCCCTTCATGTACTGAGCACTTATTCTGTGTTAAGCCCATGCCTCTCCTGGGAGATGATGAGAGATATGCCTATACCATCATGAAACCTGTAATCTACTAAGGAAAGGGAAAAGCAAACAAGTAATTGCAAAGATGACTTCCGTTAAAAATATTAAAAGCATGCCATAGGAGTAACAGAAGTATAAAGCAAGGGAAAGCCATCACGGTATTTCTTGTGTGGTGAAGGGTGGGGAGGGGACCAAGGAGTCCTGTGAGCAACTTGTCCCAGAAAATAAACGCTAACTTCATGAATGCCTTCATGGAGGATGAGGATAGGCAGAGCATGCTTCACTGCTCCTAGCAAATCTTGCCTGTGTTTACCGGAGTTTCACTTTCCTAATTCTTAGCTTTTAAAAACAAATTGGCTCTATCATACAATTAGCCCATACAGGTGCCCACATCTAGTGCCAGTTTTTGCTTGTGCCACCTGCTAAGGTGAAGCCTGACAGTTTGTCATCCTTTCTCTGGGATTTGGTCTGGCCAGTTGTACAACACCATTCTTTTTAGCTTCTTCTGTAGGATACTCTTGATGTTTTTCTCTACCATTTTGACCATCTCTTTCAAAGATCAAATAATAATCTCTTTAGAATGGGCTTTACTGATAAGATATGTAAATGCAGCCCTTGTGTATAAATATAGGATACTTTCATCTACTGGGAATATAAGCACCAAGAAGCTGAGACAACTGTTCTTCCTCAGACCTGCACTACAGTCCTTATTGTAATTGTTTATTTTTTTAACCTGCTAGCCTACTGTGGTGTTGAAGTAGGGAATCTGACTAGTTTGCTTTTATGTCACTAGCACACATAAAAATGAGACCTGATAGATACTTGGTATGGTATTTAAATGAAGGAATATACAAAAATAACTTCAGGATTAAACCTGTTATGTTTGAACAATGGAATATGTAGCTATCAAATTCATACAGCCAGTTATAGTTCATGCTACAGACACACTTCAGGGATTACAAGCCTCTAGCTAGGGACATCCAAAATAGAACCAATGAACATTATCCGAGGGATGCTTAATATAAAAGGATGACAAATTTATCCAGATGAATAAGGAAGGAAACATACTCCGGGCCAAGAATTCAACATGCAGAAAGCATAAAGATGGAAAGAATAGGACCCATTTGCAAAAGTACAAGTTGTTCATGTCCCCTACTCTATATTTAGGATATTGAGATGCATGAACATGAGGCCTAGGGGTCTTCCTTGGACTTTGTGAGTTGGGAAGCATTGAAGAGTTTAAGTCAGAAAAATTTGAACTTGATTATAGAGGGAAGAAGAGATGCTATAGTTCTGACAGTGTACCAAACACTTATGTTCCTTATAGTACCAATTTAGTCTTCACACCTTGTGTGCTCACAGAATGCTTAGTGGTATCAAATGAGATAAAACCAATAATAGTATACAGTTTATTATATCTGAGAAATGGTCAGGTCTTAAAGCAAGATTCTTTCAGTAAGTCAGGGGTAAGAGGTCTTGCAGTAACTGACAGATCTTGAGCGTGCTGTTGGAGATGAAGGAGATGGAAGAAGCCCCGGTGAGGCCCCCGGTTTGGCCCAAGCAGAGCTTTTTAAAACATACACTGTGACTTCAGAAGATTTCTAGAGAAATGCATAAATTTAATTTGGAACTTGTGGCATTTGAGATGCTGAATAAATATCCATAAGAAGTGTACAAGTAGTTCTCCCGAGCTTCGAAGAAATAACATTGGGGGGAATGTGTAAACAAGTTACAGGTATTTGGGTGCTAGTTGAAACTCTGGCAGTAGCTGAAGTTAATGAGAGAATGAAGTGAGAAAAGAACTGGGTGATACATTGAACAGTACAAACATTAAGAGTGGTCGAAGGAATGAGGACACACTATCCATGCTGAAATTCTTTATGGTGGACAAGTTATTTTTAATCATAAATGAACTAATATTGCTTAATTATATGCAGTGTGCTTGTGTGCTCATACTGTGAACAATAGTATGTTCTATATTAAAATCTATTTTTATTTTGCTTAAAATATAATGCTAGCAAACGAGATAATATCATATGTTTAATTAAGAACTTCTTTCTTAGAGTTCAGAAGACCTACTAAGTATTATTTCTAAGATCTTGCTCTAAATCTATTTAATATGACTTTGTATACAGTTTCTTTGCTCTTAACAAGGACAGATAGTATACTTTACATTTCCCCGTAGATTTATAATGACAGTCTTATAGTTGTTGATCAGTACATATAAACTGACTGTGAATTTTTTTTACTGAAAATGAAAATCGTGGCATAAAAGTTGAACTTCTGTCTCCTTCAGGTAGCTCCACCTGTCAACTTAGTCTGTTTGAAGTATAGTGCAAATGGTGAAAACATACTAATTAAAAACCACCAGAACATAAAATGCCAACACAACCTCCACTCACCAGTTTAACTTCCATAAATCCTACTGATACGGAATGAATTCTTCACACAACATTGGAAAGCTGTTTCATGTGATCAGTAAGCTACTTACTAAGACTTTTTAAAAGATGCTATAGAAAAATAATGCCTAATTACATTTGCTGAATGCTCACTATGCTCTGGGCTCTGTGTAAAGAGACAGGGTACCTTCTTTCTGGTCCCCACAACTGTGTCTTCAGTCCCTCTGTACTTCTTATGTTATTGCACAGATGTTCTTGTTTTCAGTTTTCTAAGACAGAGTCTCACTATGTAACTTTGGCTGGCTTTGAATTCACAGAGATCTGCTTGCCTCTATCTCCCCAGTGCTGGGATTCTAAGTGTGGACCACCATGCCTGGTTTCAGATACTCTTGTTTTCCTTTTTCATTTCTTGACTCCAGGTAGAATATTTGCCTGGACAGTGTGTCCTCCCCTTGCTGTGTTACGTCTTCAACCTTTATGGATTAACATATCCTGCCACTGTCTACATGGTGGCGCCCAGTGAAATCACTGGAAAAAGTGTGATGCCACTGAAAAATTGTTTGTGTAGAAACAGATCATTCTCTTCTAATACTTCAGTTTTATTTAGTTCCACCCTCATCTTTCCCCTGTGCATGTATTCTTTTTTTTAAATATTTTCTTTATTATTTTTATTTTCTGTGTACAAGTGTATTGCCTGCATATATGTGAGTGCACACGTGTGGTGCAGTGCCACAGAGGTCAGAAGAAGGCTTCGGATTCCCCTGGAACTGGAGTTAAGGATGGTTCTTAGCTGCCATGTGGGTGCTGGGAATTGAATCCAGGTCCTCTGCAAGAACAGTCAGTGCTCTTAACCGCTGAGCCATCTCTCCAGCCCTCGTGCATGTATTGTTACAGTATTCATGTACATTTTTAATCTTATTTTCCCCTTAGTGTCATATTTTTCATATTTCTATAGAATTTTCATGGTTATAATTTTAATTAAAAAGTATCTAGCTGGGTGTAGTGGCACATGCCTTTAATACCAGCACTCAGGAGTTAGAAACAGGCTGATCTCCGTGAGATCCAGACCCAGCCTAGTCTACATAGTGAGTTCCAGGCCAGCTGGGGCTACAGGGAGACCCTGACTCAAAAAACAAAAAAAAAAAGTATTGGGACATTACTGAAAATATATTGACCATAGTGATTATCTTAATGATGCTTCTGCAATTTACAGAAGAGGGTGGGAATGTTTAAACAGCTAAGGAAAGCTAAATTGACACTTTTTGTTTTATTAAAGCTCACATTTTCTGAAAAGTTCTTTCAAATTCATTTAGTCCTAGACTGAAGAGATGGTGTAACCATAAAGGGTTGGGCTCAACCAAAAAGACGAATTCATTTAGTCCCTCTGAATTTCCATTTTCTGACCTGTACAGTGAGGACATTAAGCTTGATTATCTCTAAAGGCCTTTTAAGCTCAACCAAGAGTGTGATCATGACCCTCAGAATGTAATATTCCTCCAAAGTTTTAAGAGTTCCGCATCTTGTTCTGTCATACATGCCATTAAGAGCAGGGTGAGAACTTTGGAGCTTCTCCATTTAAAGATGCCCCTAAGCATAACACAAAATACTAAATTTACTACCCCTGGGGAGCAAGAGTCCTGCAGTAAGCATAGGAAAAAAGTGAGATATGACATGGACATCAGGATATATGTATTTCATAGATAAGTGGTGATGTGGCTTCTTTTACTTCAGTATTTTGAAATCAAGAAAGTGGGAAATGGGAGGACATTCTGAAAGGCATAAAATACATTGGAAAGCTATATAAAATATTGACTCAAGTAAATTTAAAACATTTGTGCCTCATCCGATTATTTTATTTAGAAGATCTCTGATATCAAAGATGATGACTCTTGAATCTAAACATGGAATGGATAAACTTGGTCTTCTATAATAAAAAGGAAAAAAATGGATAAGGTCATACTTGTCTTGATTCATAAAAAATATGTGTTAAAAGACTCAATTTGTTCCCCTGCTTTATTGTATATCTTAACAATCTATCTGTGAAACTGGCTTTAGATAAGCAGAAGCTAACATTCTGCCTGGTACTGATGGCAGCCCCCTTCTTTCTAGAGCCCACATTTTTATAGGTGGAGATGCTGGGTTCTACTTTAAATGAAGAAATATTAGCAAGTGATTACTGCTGGGTGAGGAAGAGCTGATCTTCCTAAAGTGGGGGACTCTAGATAGGCTGACTGGACCTCAGTAGATGAACTTGCACTGAGGAATGTCTGGGAACACTAACTTGACACAATAGGCCTTTAACACAAATGACAGAATGTATGAATTCCAGTGAGGGTGCTATGGGAAGGTGCCAGTGAGGAGGGGGCTATAAAGTTGATTAAGACTGGGATGTTCTGTATGAAATACACAAAAATTCATTAAAAACAAATTTTAAAAAATAAAATAAAAATCAAATGCAGTTAGAGTAGGGAAATGATAGAAGGTTGACCATAAGCCACTAAACATGAGTTGCATTTTTAGCTAAATGGCTCAAGATTTTTTTGCTGAGTTAAAAAAAAAAAAAGCAGGGGTGGGATAGGCTGGGTCAAAAATAAGAAGTGATTTATTTCTTTAAAAGATGTAGATTGCGTTTGTCTTATGATTTATAATGTTTAAAGCAGTGTTTTGAAGAAGATTTAGTTTTGGAAATATCTAGGTTTACATAAGAAAAGGCTGTCAGGTTCTTTCTGGAGGAATTTTTAAGTCTTAGTGGATTTTTCCAAGAGAGACTTAGAAATGCCATAGACTCTGAAGTTCAATTAAATTGTGATTATAAATAATAATAGTGTAAAAATACCATAATGGCATATTTTTCATTATCTGTCAAAATTCTTATCCTAACATTCCTGGACTACTGAGATTTGGACAAAGACAACACATTCATGAATCTGGAGTCGAGCTAAATGTTTGTCTCTTTAGTGACACCTCCTAGTTTGATTTTGAGTGGCCAGCCCTAAATCCTGAATACTATGTGGTCACTGTTACAGTTCTATGTGCCTTTAGACTGGTTAACCCATTCAGTACTCCTGACAGACCTATCAGGTATCGTTATTATTCCCTCTCAGTTTGAACCCAAGAAAGAGACTGTCACAGAGCTTTTATATAACTTGACTAAATTGTCACCAAAAGTAAAGGGTCTGACAGGTGTTTGGACTTGGGCATCAGAACCTGCCTCCTTATGTGGAGAGGTGGAGGAATGAGCACATTCCTGGATGTTTTTACTTTTAGCCCTATCAAAGAATTCTGCATTGATGAGCTGTTTCACAAACATCTTTTGTGGTTCCTCTAGTTACTGTAACCCTGTCAGAAAGATATGGCTCTAAAGTAGAATAATTAAATCAACACATAATTTATTCATTAAATTGAATGTATATTTCTCAATGCACTAGGGACACAAAAATTACTTGAACTCTTGACATTGGTCCCCCAAAGAGCTTTCTGTTTGGTAAAACAGACATAGAAACTAATAGGTACACTTAATGTAGTATGTACAGATGTATTGAGGACAATGGGAATGAAGACATTATTGTGGTTAAGTTGTGGTTAAGATTAAGATCTTCTCTTCTCTCCTCTCCTCCCTTCCCCTCCCCTCCCCTCCTCTTTTCTTATCTCTTCTTTTCTCTTCTCTTTTCTTTGGTCTTTTTGGGACAGGGTCTCCCTGTAGCCCCAGCTGGCTTGGAGCTCACTATGTAGACCAGGCTGGCCTTAAACTCACAGAGATCCCCCTGCCTCTGCCTCCTGAGTGCTGGCATTGAAGGTATGCACCACCATGCCCAGCTGTGGTTAAGATCTTAAGCACCTCCCAAATGCTCATATGTAAAAGGTGTGGTCCTCAGATGTTGGTGTTATTGGGAGCTGGTGGAACCTTTTAGGAGAAAATTGGATTGTCAAGAGTGTTCCCTTTTGATGGGTATTGGCCCACTGGCCTCTTCCTCTGTCTTTTATTTCCTGCCTGCCATGAGGTGAGCTGCCTCCTCTACCATACCCACTTCACTGTGATGTTCAATCTGATATAGTCCCAAAGCAACAGGGAAAGAGACTGGATTGAAACCTCTGAAATTAAGAGTCAAAATAAAACTTCTCTTAGAAATTAAAAGTATTTTGTCACAGCAGTGGAAAGCTAACATACAAGTTCTTTCTGTCTCACTCCTAAATCATAAAGAGGGAGAGAGAGAAAGGAAAAGAGAGAGGGAGGGAGGGAGAAAAGGAGGGACAAAAGGGACACATACAATTCTAATAGTATGCAGTGTTATACACTCATACACTGAAAATCATATGTATGTAAAGCTTAATAAATTTCTTTCCAGGTGCTCACATAATTCTTTATTAATTTCTGGTTTAATAACTTACTAAAATACATCTCTTTTTTTTCTCCCAGGGGAAAATATCTACATACCTCTTCAGTATGTAGAGTTTAAGAAGACAAAGATTATGTGATTAATGAGGGGAAATTAAGAGTTAAATTGTTTAGGCTGTTTCAAGTGTATAAGTAGATCTTGAAGTTTTGACGCATTTCCAGAGGGTGGAGAGGAAAAAGGAGAGGGACCCAGAGCGTATTGATGGTGGATATGATGTTAAAGATAATCTTTTTTTTTTTTTTTAGATTTAGATTTAGGACTATTTCTCGTGTCAAAATTCTCTTCTTCCCATTAGTCCCTGAAACTCCATCATCTGCAGTAAGACAAATATTGCTGTAAAATTTCTTCTGTGGAATTTCATTGTTTAATAAGATGCTAAAAGATGTTCCAGGAAGATGCTACATAGCAAATAAGAGACTAAAATTGGATAAAGCTATAACTAATCCCATTCTTGCAATTCTTGGCTCCTTAAGATAATAAAGATTATAAGGAATCTCCATCGTAAGAGAAAAAAAGTTCAGTTTTTTAAAATAAGCCTAGCACTTCCCAGATTTATATGAATACAGAATCCTTTATTTTAAATAAAATGATGAATTAGGATAATTTGCTTTGAAAAATCTTACAGAGCTGGAGAGATGGCTCAGTGGTTAAGAGCACTTGCTACTCTTCCAGAGGACCTGGGTTCAGTTCTTACCACCCACGTGGCAGCTCACAGCCTTCTGTAATTCCAGTTTTAGGGAATCCAGCGCCCCTTTCTGGCCTCCATATGCACTAGGCATGCACATGGTGCATTTACATACATGCATGCAAAACACTCATGCACATAAAATAAAAATAATACATCTTTTTTTTAAAGCTGGGTCTCACTATGTAGCCCTGGCTGACCTGGAACTTGCTGTGTATACCAGGCTGGTCTTGAACTCATAGAGAACTACCTTCCTCTGCCTCTGTAATGCTATGATTAAAGGTGTGTGCCACTGCAGTAATGTATCAGAGGCCAATAATGAGATTATAATGATAACACGTGCGTCCCAGGCACACATCTAGAAAAGTTTTATGTGTATTATCACATTTAAATGCTGTGCACTTAGGAGCTTCTTCTTTTTACAAATGAAGTGATTTGGGCTTCACAAGAATACTTAAAAGTTTTCAGTTACACAAGTAATAAATGTCAGAGGCAGAATTCAAACCCTGGTAGTATGACTCCACCACTTTACCTCCACTGCACATGAAGTTGTCACATACTTCAACCAAAAACTGTTTCATTACTCACCTTTATCTCCCTCAAAGCAAACTGAGAGAAGACTCCTGACAAGTTGAAGTTCAGATGGGCCTTGAGGGAAAGGAAGAAGGGGAACAACTATTTCTCCTTGAATGTTATAGAAGGTGTATATGTACTTGTATGGTCAGAGCTTAGAAGGATAAGTGGAAGGAGAGTAGACTGGCCTGTTTCATCTAGCAGTAGTTTCTGGCACAAGGAAATGGGGCATAGGAATGCAGAAAAATGTAAGAAGGAGTAGGGTGCAGGTTAGAATCTTGTTTGTCCAAGTCAGCACAGAATGACTGATGATGAAATGGCAGGACAAGTCAAAATCCCTTACAAGTAAAGCCAACAAGAGGCAAAGTTGTGATGCATAGTTCTATGGAAGAGGTTTCACTGCTCTTAAGACCATGATAAAACTGCCCTCAAGATACAGACACAGCACATTATAGGGTGTCAAATCTTCCATGTATGACAGAGCTATTCAGAAGACCTGTCCATTTTCATTTAGTCCTTGTGATAGTTTATATTGATCATCATTCTTGACAAGGTATAGATTCAACTTGGAGACAAACTTCAGCACATGCCCATGACGAACTTTTCAAAATAGGTTAGTGAATGTGAGAAGACCTATCCTACATGTTTATGGCACCTGGGATCATAGACTACAAGAACAGGAGAAAGCTAGCCGAGCATGAGCAATGCTTTCTCTCAGCTTTCTGTGTGTGGACACAATGTGCCCAGCTGCCTCACAGTCCTGCCACCATGCCTTCTCCAGCACAGACTGTACCCTTAAACTGTGAAGCCAAAATAAATCCTTTCTTCCTTATTTGCTTTTGTCAGGTATTTTGTCACAGCAAAATGAAATGTACCTAATACATCCTTCTTAATGAAGAAAGTAACCTTATAATGATGTGTTTCTTAAATGGTGACCACGCTGAATATAATTTACACAGAAAAGTTTAAAAATATAATCTTGGCTCAGGGGCTAGGATGTAGAAGGATATATACCCTATTTTCCCTTAATGGCTGTTCTCAGATGAAGAAGCAG
Source organism: Nannospalax galili (assembly GCF_000622305.1). NCBI lineage: Eukaryota > Metazoa > Chordata > Mammalia > Rodentia > Spalacidae > Nannospalax > Nannospalax galili. The sequence continues at coordinate 825,619 of NW_008340915.1, read as the reverse complement.
CATGCTTTACACTCAGTGAGGGTCTGTCCCACTTGTTTCTCAGAATCTGGTCTTTCTTGGGCTGATCTTGGGTTGCTCATCTTCCTCAACCTGATGTTACCCCACACCTGAGTGTCTGGCTCTGTATTTTGCCCTACTGTTCCAAGGACCAAGTCCCTTCTGCTGGGTTTGATCTTGCACTGTACTGAGTGCAGTGCTACCAAAGCCAGGACCAAGATCTTCCGTGTTACATGATGCTTTTACCTATCTTACAAAACTTTCTTCACTAAGAAATAAAAGGGTAAGTTCAGGACAACATACTTAATGTCATGTTAGGCTGATTTAAAGGGAGCTTTTTATCAGGATAACAGAAAATTCTGTGTAACTAATATATTTGCAAAGAAAATAGTCTTATTTCAAACAATATATGATGCAACAAAACTTCTAGCAAAATAATCAAGTATATATCATATGTTGGGTTTTTCCATCATTATTTGACCTATGAGGGCCAGCTTTGTGACTTGATGGCAAAAACAGGATGGCAAATTCACAACCCTCCACCAAAGCTAGTGTAGATTCAGCGTCTTGATAAGTGAGACCACAAACAAACCAGTAAATTGAGAATTTACTATTGACAGTAAACCTACTGGGGCTTCAACCTTCCCTAATTAAGAAGTCTTAAAGGAAGATTAGCAGTCTCTGTTGATGTTTACCTCTGAAATTTTGAACAAAACAGTGTAAGCAGAAGATACCCAAAGGAGCATTTTTGGAAAAATCCCAACAATTGCATACAGCCACACAGATGAAATGATTTAATTAGCTTCGACAACACTATTCTTCTAAAGCATCTGAGACAGACTCATGAAACTCATAAAAAGCTGTGTATTTTCTTGCATGTGTGAGAGTTTAAGGGTGCTTAAGAGCCTACTTTGAAAGATTTGCTGAGTCTCCCTTGACAAAAATGTGCTATTGCTAGATATAAGAAAAAGAGGCTGTCAATAGTATTATCCAGTTGTCGGGGTCTTTGTAGAATTTTGGACTGGAAAGATACCATAGAGCTTTACTAATCCATCTCTCTTTACAAAGGAGGGAATTGATACTTGGATTGACTTTTGGCTCAGTGAAAGTCCCACAGCTAGATCAAGTGACAGGATAGGGCTACAATGAGGCTGCCTAAGGAGATTAAGAAAAGTTGAGAGCTCTTTTTGTCATTTCATTTCATCATGTTGTCTGGCAGGTGTTTGTTTTGTTTGTTCGTGTGCAATCTACTTTATTGATTGAACTAATAACTCATAAAGGTGACTTCACTGTATGATTTTGTTCATTTTTAACTATGTCCCTTTGTAACTTATTAGCAATACTTATTATAAGCAAACACCCACCTGGATCCACTTTTCCCCCCATACTCACCAAATAGACAATTTGGGCTGGTTTTTGCTAATAAAGTGCTTCTCCCCATGTAAAATGTCTTTGAAGTGGCTTGCCATAAAGGAATGAGGAAATATCAGATAATGAAATGTGCAGATGCTCCTCACAGCCTGTCTGAGCTTAGCTCTCATTGTTTAATCTTGCTGATACACACACCCCCTACACCCCCACACACACTTAATGTTAAAATCCTAAGGGTACTCAGTTTTAGGAAGAGATAGAGCTCTGATTGGGGTCCAAGATGGTGCTGAGACTAGAGTTGTATATTTTTTCTTCTTTTCATATACATGTGTAAAATTTCTTAAACAAACCGAGAATTCTGTGATGTAAGTAATATATATACACACACACACCTGCCTTCAGAGCTTGACTGTATAATTGATATACTTTCTGAATTAAAAAAAAATTTATTGAGCTTTTAAAATTTCATACATTTCCATAACTTAATTTAAACTTTAGATTTGAACAATGTGAAATCACTAATTTCCAATTATATTTTATAATTTAAAATATAATTTAACATATATAACATAACTATAAAAATATAACTTAACTAAAATGTAAAAATCAGGTGAGATTAGATATGTTTTTAAAATGTCATAGTGGATAATAAATGTATGAGAAGTTTAAGAACTGAGTGAATTACTAAAAACTGAAATTTATATAAGAAACCGTTTCCTATCTTTGTCAAATTGTAATAGTCTTTGGACTCTGTTGGTAGCAACACTGATTAATACAACCAGTAACTATGGAAATATTTAAACTCAGTGTTTTTCACATACAGATATTTATACCAAGGTAATACACTGATATGTGAATAAATATTTTGGTACAAATATGTTCATCACAGTTTGTTTATAACAGCAGAAAAACTGGAAGCAAGCTAAATATGTAGCAATAGGGGAAATTATAGATTAATCATAATATATGCATATTATGTAGTATTATATGGTAATTATAATGATATTTGCCTAAAGTTTTAATGATAGCAGAAAATGTCTAGGACAAAATTGAATAGTTTCAGAATAATTTATGCAGTATGATTATAATTTTATTAAAGCTATTTATAACCACAGAAGAGAGGAAAACACATCAAAGCACTGACATTTTCTTGATTTTTTTTATTGAGCCTTTGTATTTTTGTACAACAGTTCTTAATCAAATTTAAACCCCTTCCCCCATCCATAGTCCTATCCCTCCACCAGACTTCATGTATTCTGCCATACACATTAAGTCCCATCCAGTCAAGCATTTGTACCCAGATGTCCTTCAGTGTAAATTCATCAGCCCATCTAGAGATTGTATGTGAGGCATACTCTCCCTCATCCAAGGGACTATTGAAGACTATTCAGTCTTTAATAGTTCTCAGTCTAAGGCTGGCCCACCATCCAGTTCACTCCTCCCCTTTGGGCACTTGTTTGTTGAGTTGACTTTGGTCCTGTGCTTGACCTAAGACTGACCATGGTATTTTTCTACGGTAAAAGTGCTTTGCAGAATTGTTTGGTTTGAAACTTTCAGTTTAAAAACTTTGGTGTCCCAGCATTGCTGATCTGTGAAATAATCAGGAAATACACTTTTACTTCATAGATGTCCAGGGGACCTTTAATTTTCAACATGGATAGTATCTGTAAATCTGAAAAGTTCGTAATGTCACACATACTAACTTTTCCTGGCGAGATATTTTGCCATTAGCTATCCCAGCTAGAAGTTGCTTAATACTGATCAAGCTCTTGCTAATTTGGAGAGTCATGGTATCTATTGTTCATGTATACATTTATTTGTCCTTTGTATGACATCTGGAAGGTAATGGGAAGACAGAAAATTCAAAATAAAAAGTCTCACCCTCGTTAGCTAGCTGATCCTAAGAGGGTCAGTGAAACTTCTAAGTCTCAACTTCCCCACCACTGAGTACAGATGCAAAGTCTTAGGTAACTACAGTTTATGACTATCAGGTAAAGTAGTTGTGAAAAAATAATTTGGATAGGACTTCTAGTCTTATACCAAAGGTGAATTCTGCTGGCATTCTGGTTATATTGTTTGTGATACTGAGTTTTCCTTTCTGTAAAATAAGCCCAATCTTGTTGCCTAGGAAAAGTTTATACTAGCTGAGTGTTCCTGGCTTTAGGACTTGCATTCAAATGGAAGTGATCACTTAACACGTATGGTCATAGCCCACCTGCCTTTTGATTGAACACTGTTGATTTAGATGCAAATGTGTAATGTGATATAAAACTTAGAAAGCTGAATTGTTGCTTTTTAAATGCAGGTTAGACTATATTTTCAAGTGACTTGTTCCTGTTTTGAAAACCCAAAGTCAATGGAATGATGATGCTAAGGGTGATAGATTCAGGAGTTAGAAGCTGTCTGTCTCCAGATGAGCTGTGTTTTAATGATCAAATCTTTTGTTGATTGAGCAAGGAAAACATCATAGTTTTTGCATGTATAAGATGATAAAAATTAAATGTAGTATTTTAAAATCTTTGTGTGACATACCATTGTGATGCTAAGAGGTGACTTAAATTTTTTCTTACCTACACTAATCACCTTCCTATGCATTATAATCCTTTCTAGAAAAAACTGCCAAATTAACCCACCATTTTTCAATATTAAATAAGAATAAATATTTTATTTTATTTTTTCTTTTGTTTTTTATCTATTTTGTTGAGCCAAGGAGTCATTATGTAGCTTAGGCTGTCATCAAACTTGTGATCCTCCTGCATCTACTTTCCAAATGCTAGGGTTACAGGCTTGTGCCACACACTGGCTCAAGTATGCGTGTTTTACAGTTTACCCTTGAATTGCATTTCTCTCCTTTTGGCAATTTAGCTATCTCTGAACTCTTTGAGGAGTCAGAGTAGTAAATGATTTCTAGGTGACTTGTTTTCCTTTCTAGAGAATGCTTTCTACAAGGTGATTAAGTAAAATCAGCATCTCTCCTACTTAGGGATACAAAACAGTAGACCTGAAGTGAAGATGAAGCCTGATAACTTTCAAAGGCTAAACAGTCAAAATGATCTGAATTTTAATCAGAAATCTGAGAAATTATTGCATCCTCCAGTACTCCCTACTCAGTAAGATTTCACTTATTTGCATCTTTGGCTTGAATGTGGATTTAGGAGACTTGTGTTTGGAGCTTCTGTGCTTATTTTTTTAAAAAGGAGAAAGAGATATCTTTATAATTGCTATGTAATAACTATGAAGTGGGAAAGAATACATTGGCAAGGCATATTACAATTACTTTGTCATGCATCTGGTTATGTTGGCATATTTGTTTAATTAAATTCCCTGCTAATTATAACTGTATGTACTTGTGTTAATTATTATTTGCTTAACACAGGCAATAGCATAATCCTTTAAAGGAAAGCAACTCACTTTCTATTTAAATTAAATTCTAATTTAATATGCTTCCTAAAATAATCATAGTGACATTTCATTAGAACAGTAGTTGAAAAATATTTATCTACCTCAATGAAGTTTGGACTCGTTAAACTTTAACAGAGTTGTTTTAAGATCAGATCATAATAGGGAATCTTAAAAATTCTAAAGTAAAATGGTTAATGTCACTAAACCTTCAACTGGTACTGCACATGGTTCATCTGCTGAATGACTTTTTTTCACCCCTTAAGCAGAACCTTCCCTACCTTTCTAAACATTCTTATTGCTGACTTCAGGAAAGGGAGGAAGTTAGTATTTGAAAATGATTCTCAATGACCAGAGAAGTGTAATTCATTATACCTTCATTGAAAAATTTAATGTCAGACTGTCCAGATTACTTTGTTATGATCACACAGCCAGATCCTGACACTTCTGTGGTGTTCTCATGGTTGTAAATTTTCAGTCAAGTTGAGTCATCACCATCTTCATTATTTTTTATCCTTTTTCAGTTTCAAAATTCTTCTATATCTATGGGTACCTCCTTCCTATCACCCTTTGTCAGACACTAAGTAATTAAAATATTCCCACACGTAATGAGAAATTGGAAACTCTTATTCATGTAACTACTCCCCCACTCTATTTTTGAGACAGTATCTGTCTGTATAGTCTAGGCTGGCTTCAAACTTGAGATCCTCCTGGCTTATCCTCTAGAGTGCTGGATGTGGCACCATACCCAGCTGTCCCTTTTCTTGCATTTCTTTAACAGCATTGCTTTTCATCTGTTTCTTTCCTTCATCTAGTTAAGAAGAAAATAAAAAATTCTCTTTATAAGTTTAAAATCTTGCAAGTCATTCTTCCTATGTACTCTATTGATGCCAGGAACTTCCTTTTCTATCTCAAGATTTTGTTCTTTAGTCCAGAGGAAATTGTGTTTCAAATATGCCTCTTGAGGTAATTTGCTAAGTTCCTGAGCTTCTAAATTCTTATTTATATGACACATATATAGTGATAGAGAGGTGGTCAAATGGCATAGCACATGTGAAGTAGCTACTTCACAGTAGCCTTCAGGTATACATACTATGTTAAGACATTTGTGATGTTTAAACTTACTGTGTACACACTGAATTTCTGTTGTCACATTTTCTCAGTCTGTTTTAAGAGATAAATATGGTAGCAGATGAGACAGGATATGCTAAAAATCCGTGTCTTTCAAGATTCTCTAGCAGCAAAAAAATATTTTCAATTGAAATGTTACATAAATCCCCATGAGATTTATATGCAACAGGGAGAGGTGTAATTGCTGTCCTTGAAACACAAGGGCCATTTGTGTCTTTCTAAGTCATACCCTGAAAAATCATGTCGTCTCAGATTCATAATTTAAAAACTACTGAACCATGATTTTGCATTCACTCACATTAATGATGTCCATCATATGTCAGATATGCTGCTGGTGCTGGAAATGATGATAATTTGTAGCAGAGCCCTTCACTTCAAAGGGTTCACACTCTCTTAGACAAAATCTCCAACTCTGAGACTCAGTAACTCTAAGTTGAAACAAAGATATCAATAGTTACAAAACAAAATGCCTAATATGTATGTAAGGGTTATAGTGTTGTGTTTATCCATAGGCCAATCTGCTGCTGCTGACTTCAACTATTTTAGTCTTGATAGCCAATAATGGAAAGAAACCCCTTTATAAATCAAACTCTTGGTGGACCTATCAAGGACAAGGAAAAGACTTAGAGACTCTGGATAGGAAACAACAAACATATTGCTCAATACATTATTCGTGTTAAGTGAGAAAAACAGAACTAGGAAGTTGGAAATGCGATAGAATGAAAAGGGAGTCAGTTTTCAGACAGTCTGAAAACTCTTCAGTGGTGAGATGAGGTACTGTAGCTTTTTTTGATCAAGGAAAATGATGCCATATAGAAACAATATTATTGTCTATCTGGTGCTTTTTACACACATATGTCAGCTGTAAATAGACAAGCTGTAGCACTTTAATGATAGAGTTCCTAGTGTATGTAAAACATCCTGGCCAAACGTATTCATCTATGGCAGCTGGCACCTAAAAATAGTCAAAGTCCGTTTGCATGTTCTAACTTTCAACAAGTTAGATAATAAACCTTATTAGCAAAATGGATCTATTGCAGGTTTTTCTGGAAGGAGTTTATTATTATTAACCAAAATTTTACCTCCCTCCTAGGAAAGTCTTAACTATTGGTTATATAATCACATTTTTAATAGTTTCTAAAATTTGATGCTGAATTTTGGAGAAATGTCCAGTATAGTGCAACAGATACTCTGATTGACAATTACTACATACCAGGTACCATTTGAGGTTCAAGAGAAAAGACATGGCACTTCTGAGAGAACTCCTGGTCTAATGAATGTGTAGATAAAGTCAGGAGGTAATTTGACAAGATTGTGGGAAGTGCTACAGAAGAAATATGAAGAGCGGATTATAGAAACACAGAAAAGAATATGTCTTATCAGAGGCCATGGCAGTCAGAGTCTTTGAGGATCATTGAGGAATGAGGCAGATGAAGTTAGAAAACATCTTGTATATTTTCTCAGACTGGGCTGGCAATACATGGCGCTGCTTAACCATGCCAATTGTTTAACCTCTCTGAACATCACTTTGCATTTCTACATTTAGTGTTTGCCACAAAAGATTGTGAAAATTTAATGTGAAAATGCATGTAAAGAAGCTAATTGAGACTTGGTGCATTGGTTGGTTGCTTAAAAGTATATTGGTTTCCTAATGTTGACAACTGGGCTTTTATTATTAAAGCAGACAGATGTTGGTGTTTGATAGCAACTGAACTTATCCACCACCTACAACGGAAGGTTTCATTCCCTATTTATGTACCATTTTTCTCAGAGACTTTAAGCAGATCATATATTTGTTCCATCAAATGTCTTTGTCCTTGGGTTGTGTCTGGTTTTTATTCCAATTTTAAGGTCTATCTGCACACATTGAAGCCTTGAGCCATGTAGCATGTAAGACAAATGATTTATTCTGATAATTGCCTTTATTAAAATTTGCAGGGAATTATCATATAGTTAAGAAACAAAAATCTCATTGGAGAGAAATTTTTGGTTATTTTTCTATTCAAAAGAAACTCTGGAAACACAATACATCAATCTTATTTCCTGGATAGCAAGACTGATAACAGGATTGCAGTAGTTTTGAACTTTTCCCTTATTCCCTTTATCATGAGTGTTTTGTATCCAAAGGAGCCAATTTTTGTTCAGAATTAGCCTCCAGGTTTGGAGAACTATTAGCAATCACCACGGGGATCCTCACACTTCTGTTTTATTTGCCGCTTTTTAAAATCCGGAACAGAATCATTTTCTCTGTAGTTATTTCAAGGACCTTTGTTTTGCTGGCCTCATCTCCCATATTAAACATGCTCACCTTTGCCAAGATGAGTCATTAAAAAAGTAACAAAATTATACATTGGGAAAGAACATATCATTCCTTCAATAAACTTGGTGAAATCAGCATTTGTACTTTCTATATGTGTGGAATGGCATCTTGATTGTAGCTGTTGCAGTCATATCATAACTCTTGCTGAAATCATTTTATAATCATAACATTAGTTCACTCTTATTTTTCTCATTTAACTCATGCTAATGCCCTAGAGTAACACCCAGTTGGTCTACAGGGAAATTAAGACTCAAAAAACCAAGCAAATTGCTTATTATCCTGTGCTGATAGGACTGGGACCCCCACCCAGACCTCTCTGGTTCCAAAGCACATGCTCTTAACTGCCTGGCTAGACTACATCTCTTTGATCTTTCTATGTTCTTTGAATGTCTATTTTCCATAGAACAGTTCTTACTGTAAACCAGAATTTGACCTTTTTTGGTAGGGCTAATTGACTTATTGCTAAAATTTTTTGTAAATATTAAAAGTAAGCTATAACCAATGCAGACTTAATAAGCATTTATCTTGCAAGTGTGGTTTTTGGCAGTGAGAAGTTATATATTATACCAGGCAATGAAGTAAATTAAAAAACCCTCACACCTAGTTTCTAAAATTTAAGAAAAATAATTTTAGACTTGGGAGTATAACTGAGTGGTAAACTTGCCTAGCATGTGCAAGGTTCTGGGTTTGGTCTCCAGCACGGAAAGAAAAATTATACGTGATCTCTTGTCTACTATTTTGAACGCCAAAGACACTGAGATGTGAACATTGTTCGTGTATGCAGGACTCCAGCACTAACACCTGACCAGAGCTGATAGGAAGCTACATATGGCCTTTATTTGTACCTCTTAGTTTAAATTTTCATACATGAAATTGATTATGAGGGACTACTCCATATTCATGGAGAGTTGTTACATAATATATAGCAAATGCCTTGCATAACCATTTGAAGATCTGAGCTTCCAATTCTGAACCACATATGGTCCTCAGAGTTTTACAGAAGTAACTTTGGGCCTTCATAGCAAACTAATATGAGTGACCCAGAGAAAGGAATGATATATTCTGCCCCTTGTTAAGTTAAAGACTCATAGGAGGGAGACTTCAGTCAGTGAAAGTGGTGTTGGCAATCTAGGCAGTGTTGAAGTCAAGGGTCAGGACAGATAACGGTTATGGATCTGGCAAAGATATATGTGCCCACTGACGGAAGTCTTCACATGCCTGAGGCCTGTGTCCAGTTTTTCTCAGACCAGGTGCTGAGGGAACTGGGAAGACCTTGAGCAGAGTAGTTACCTCATCCTATTCCTGCTCTAAAGAATTCTCTATCTATCTGTCTGTGGATGAGAGATTTATTTTGGCTAATAGTTTCAGTCTGTCATGGCAGGGAGGATGTGGTGGTTCATAGCAGCTCACATAATGGCAGCCAGAAAACTGAAAGACATTGAGTGCTTGCCTGTGGTTTTTATGTTTTTATTGATTCTTCAAGAACTTCATACAATGTATTTTGATCATGTTCCGACTTTCTCCCTCATCTTCATTCATGCCTTACTAGTCCCCACTTGACTTCATGTCCTTTATTATTATTTTTCTTTTTTTAAGGCCTGTTGAATCTAATCTGTGTTCTCCAAATGCTGTTGGATGTGGGTCTATCCCTTGCAGTATGGTCAACCTACCAGGCAGCACACTCCTAAAGAAAACGGACTCTTCCTCTTCTTCTCCCAGTAGCTATCAATTTTCAGTAGATCCTCAGCTAGAACTGGGACTTCTTGCCCACCTCCTCCATCCATGCTGGGTGTTTGTCTGACTGGGGTTTACACAGGTCTTGTGCATGCTGTCATAAGCACTGTGAGTTCATATGTGTAAGTACCTGATTGTGTCTAGACAATATGATTTCTTTGTGTTCATCTATCATTTTGACTCTTAGAATCTTCCTGCCACTTCTTCTGCAGTGACCCCTGGAGGAGAAGGTGTGATATAGGTATCCCATTTAGGGCTGAGAACTCCACATTCTCTTATTCTCTGCATGATGATGAGCTGCGAGCCTCTGTGTTAACCACCATCTGATACAAGAATCTGGGTGGTGAGAGTTGAGAGGTGCACTAATCTATGGGTATAACAAGTCATTAGGAGTTAGTTTGACACTATTGCTATTTAGCAGAATAATAGTAGTAGGTTCGCCTCTATGGCCTGTGACCATAGGATCTTGGCCCTGATAACAGTGCCAGGTTTGGGTTTCATCTTGTGAAATGGGCCTTAAATCCAATTAGAAAGTGGTTGGTTGCTCTGTAATATTCATGCCACTATTTCACCAGTGGACATATCTTGCCAGATAAGTCATTATTGTAGCTCACAGGTTTACATCTACCCGGGAGGTAGAGGCAAGTGGATCTCTGTAAGTTTGAGGCCAGCCTGAACCAAGCCATGGCAGTAAGGACAGAGAGAAGGAAATGGATTTCAAGATAAGGTAAAGTCTACAAAACTGACTTCAGATTTTCTAGTGTTACAACCTCTAGTTTTCACTGTACTCTTTTGCTTATACCTTCATAACTTATTCCTAGATAATTGGCATCTTCATCAGCATTTTTATTTGTATGCCTTAATACTACTTAAGAGTAATGCTGCTTGAGAAAGTATATAGATCTGTGGGAAGATGAACAATTTTGTCTATTTTATTTTCATGTAGCAACTCTGTTACATGTAAAACCTTTTTTTTTGTTGGTACCCATGTGTTTTATTTCTTTTTTCCCCCCCAGTTAATTATTTATTTAATAACCACATACTTAGAAGAAGCATTTCATCACAACAGCATTGACATATTCAATAACAATTTTCTGAGCTAAGATGCATCTTTTTCAAAATTGGCTGTAAATTTTTAGGTTTACAGTTGAATCATTACAGTTATACAATATTGTACTCAGTATAAACCCTATAAGACATAAAATTAAATGAGGTTTT